>NC_053022.1:268287654-268576442 GCF_003073215.2 Triticum urartu
GGTGCTGGACTGGATGTCTGAAAACACTCACTACACGGCACTAGCTACTAAATTGCTTTGTGCCTTACCACTCAGTCCTCCCCTTGAAGCTGCTCGTTGCGCCTACAGTGAACCCGAGCTTACAGATCACTACATGCAAGTTCTAATGAAGCCTTTGAAGCCAGGTCAGGCCCCACGAACCAAATTCCTTGTGAAGGAATTACTATATGTGCCCAGGACTGTCTATCACATTCCGGCGAGGACAATGAGTCCCATCAAAGGCCACGACTCATCATATGAGGAAATTGTTGGCATCATGAAGAATCTGGTATTCAATATCGTTCATGGCATTCCTGTCAATTACCACGATTTGTTCATGAGGACTCTGGCAAATGTTGCACTTTCTCTGTTTGAGCTGAAGCCTTATGCACCCTGGATCATGAGATTCCTCAAGACAAGGACTTCCCTCAACTACAAAGCTGATTTTCAGAATCACCTCAGCTACTTGCCCCTGATTGAAGTCCTCAAGCGGACCTATTCCCCAGTTGACGAAAAGGGCAAGGCACCAGCTGTTATAGATGAAGGCATTCGTCCATTGGATGGTCAGTTTCGCAAAGCTGCATCTTATTCCACCAATGATGACTCTGCCACACATGACTCTGCCAATGCACCCAAGTCTACTCCTCAAGCCACTGCTCATCGTGTGATGACTGACCGTGAGCTTCTGCTTAGTCTTCACCAAAAGGTGGATCGAAACCATAAATGAGTTAAGCGTCAGTTTGGTTCATTTCTTCACAACATGATTGCTACACACAATGCAGTGAAGAAAAACCATTACTACCTCCATGAAGTTTTCGGTCTCACCTGGGCCATTCTGTCACATCTGTATGGTGAAGAAGATATCAAGAACATGGGTCTCAAGGAAGATTTTGACTCGTCTGCACCTCCACCAAAGAAATTCAAGAAGGTCAAGGTTCCTTCTTTGGTGGCCAGCTCATATTCTTCATCGCGCGACACTGATGAGCATGAAGACTTGGACGACACTGCAGCAGGCCCTTCCACGACAAACGATCCCAACAACGCTAGCGCTCCTTCATCAACTTGATATTCTTCAGGGGCGTTAGTCCTCATTTTCGATCCTTTTGGTCATTTGAGGACAAAGGGGGAGAATTTTGAGTTAGTCTTCAAGCAGGTCTGTCTATATGGGTGTTTTTTTGCTAAGTTACAACTCTCGTTCTTCTGAAACTTTATTGGATCGAGTTGTAAACTTAAACCCGATGGTGCTCTGATACTCTTGATGCCTTTTTTCTGCATGCTTATTCCTCATATTTCATCATGCTGAATTACATCAGTCACCATATTTCATCATGCATTTCAAATTCTTCATTTTGATATACCAAATGCGTGTATGAATTACAAGATATAGGGGGAGATCTCCATGATTCTACTCTTCAAGTGTGCAATGCTTCAAAATCAAATTCCTCACCATGCACATATTCAGGGGGAATTCTCCTATATCTTGCAATCAAATTCCTCAATATCAGTATTTACACTTCATATGTTTATCCCCATTGAAAACTTAACCTATATTGTCATCAATCACCAAAAAGCGGGAGATTGTAAGTGCATGTAGTGCCCCTTAGTGATTTTGGTGTATTGAAGACTTATAGGATAAGGGACTAATGTGTTATTGAGTGTACACAGATCTATAAGTTTATGAGGAGTTTGGTATTTATAGAGAAAGTCGACCCCTAAAAATGAAGTTCTTCGACTGAAGACTTTGGATTTCTGAAGACTTTCTGAAGACTTTGAAAGTGAACAAATTGGTGTGATCTTGAAGACTTGGCATTCATTTGCGGAACATGAAGCGTGAAGACTTTTGTTTTCTTAGTTTCATTATCTCTTTCTTGAGTCTTAGGAAACACCGTACTGTTAAAGGGGGTCGAGGAAATATTAAGGAAAAATTTCCATGTGATGCTCAACTCAAAATCCTACACCTACCAATCCCTTCGAGTGAAGCCATTGGAAATCTCATACAGTTCAGTCATATTCTTCAATGACAGAGACGAAGTTCTTCTGGTCTCTGAGGAATTTGTCCTGACTGAGGAGTTAGGAATTCGCCAGTGCGGATTGCCTACACAGTGAGGAACATGATAGCCCTGAGGATTTTTCTACTAAAAATTCCGACCGTTGCTGTGCTATGCGCCAGCTGTCCCAAAATATCTACCCACCTAACTGTCATATCATTGAAGGGCATTTATGTCTTATCATGTCGGGCTTCTCCCTAGGCTATAAATAGCCACCCCCTACAACCACTAGCTGGTTGGCTGCTCCGAGAGAAACTGACACTTGTCATTTGAGAGCATCCCATCCTCCAAGGACTTTGAGCGAAAATCATCAATTGAGGAAAATCCAAACCGAAACACCTACAAACCCAAAGTGATTGAGCATCAGTGAAGAGATTGATCCTGCATGGATCCAACGCTTGTTACCTTTGAAGACTGTGCTTCTTCCAGAGGGTTAGGCGTCAAGGTCTAGAGCATCCAAGAGTAATTGTGGATCGCCGAGTGACCAACTTTGTGAAGGTTCGGAAGTCACCTGAAGACTTACCACGAGTGATTGGGCGAGGTCTGTGTGACCTTAGCTCAAGGAGAATACGGTGAGGACTGTGTGTCCGGGACTGGGTGTCCTCAGGTTTAAATACCTAGCCGCTCCAACCAGATGTACAACTGAGACAACAGTTGGAACTGGTCTACCAAATCATTGTCTTCACCAAGCTTACTGGTTCTATGTCCTCAACTCTTTCATTTCCTCATAACTGTGTTGAGTGCTTGTCCATATCTGTGCTTGAAGACTTTGACTGAAGACTTTCTCAAATTCCTCAGTTCAGTTTCTTCAGTCTGTTTGTCTTCATAATGTGTTATCCTGTGTTTACGCATTCTGTACTCTGTTCTTGTCTTAATTTCATCATGATGACTATGCTTGTGCTCTGTTATGTTTACTTTTGAGTACTTATTCCACTGCTAGTAGTTCTTCGCTAAGGAATTTCCTCACCTGCTAATTCCTCAGTGAAGAATTCATAAAAATCGCCTATTCACCCCCTCTAGTCGATATAACGCACTTTCAAATGCTTTAGGTGCTGGTTATATTGTTTAATTCATTCATGATGCCACTGAAAATTATTATGAGGGGGGAATATATGCTTGTAGGAATTGCAATAATATCAAGTTTCCTCTCTATGTTCTTAATGTTTTGAAGTTATGCTTGTTTTGCCTTCCTATGCTAGTTGATTATTGTTCCTATAAGTTGTTTGCTCTCAAAATCCCTATGCATAGGAAGTGGGTTAGACTTAAATTTGCTAGTCATATCCTTCATGATGCTCTCTTTATGTTTCAATTCTTACCTTTTAGGTGAGCATCATTGAAATCATCATGCCTAGCTAGGGTCGTTAAACGTTAGCGCTTGTTGGGAGGCAACCCAATTTTATTTTTGTTCCTTGATTTTTGCTCCTGTTTAGAAATAATTAATATATCTAGCCTCTGGTTAAATGTGGTTTTATGTTTTAGTTAGTGTTTGTGCCAAGTAGAACCTTTGGGAAGACTTGGGGAAAGTCTTTGCGATCTTGCTGTAAAAAACAGAAACTTTAGCGCTCACAAGATTGGCTGCTATGTTTTACTGGAGAGTGATACTTAGTTGTTTCTTTTTTAAGATGATTAATATATAAATTCCTCACGTCCAGCAATTTATTTTAGAATTTTTGGGGTTCCAGAAGTATACGTTTGATCCAGATTACTACAGACTGTTCTGTTTTTGACAGATTCTGTTTTCTATGTGTTGTTTGCTTATTTTGATGAATCTATGAGTAGTATCGGAGGGTATGAACCATAGAGAAGTTGGATTACAGTAGATATTACACCTATATGAATTTAGAATGAGTTAACAACAGTACCTAAGTGGTGATTTATTTTCTTATACTAACGGAGCTTACAAGTTTTCTGTTAAGTTTTGTGTTGTGAAGTTTTCAAGTTTTGGGTGAAGATTCGATGGACTATGGAATAAGGAGTGGCAAGAGCCTAAGCTTGGGGATTCCCAAGGCACCCCAAGGTAATATTCAAGGACAACCAAAATCCTAAGCTTGGAGATGCCCCGGAAGGCATCCCCTCTTTCGTCTTCATTCCTTAGTAACTTTACTTGGAGCTATATTTTTATTCACCACATGATATGTGTTTTGCTTGGAGCGTCATTTTATTTTATTTAGTTTTGCTTGCTGTTTGAATAAATACCAAGATCTGAAATTATTAAATGTTAGAGATTATTCACATCATTGCATAATTATTCAACTACTCATTGATCTTCACTTATATTCTTTTAGAGCACGGTGGTGGTTTTATTCCATAGAAATAATTGATCTCTCATGCTTCACTTATATTATTTTGAGAGTCCTTTAGAACAACATGGTAATTTGCTTTTGATATAATAAAAACTTTCATATAAGTGCATTGAATACTAAGAGAAGTTTGATACTTGATGATTGTTTTGAGATATGGAGATGGTGATATTAGAGTCATGCTAGTTGAGTAGTTGTGAATTTGAGAAATACTTGTGTTGAAGTTTGTGATTCCCGTAGCATGCACGTATGGTGAACCGTTATGTGATGAAGTCGGAGCATGATTTATTTTTTGATTGTCTTCCTTATGAGTGGCGGTCGGGGACGAGCAATGGTCTTTTCCTACCAATCTATCCCCCTAGGAGCATGCGCATAGTACTTTGTTTCAATAACTAATAGATTTTTGCAATAAGTATGTGAGTTCTTTATGACTAATGTTGAGTCCATGGATTATACGCACTCTCACCCTTCCACCATTTCTAGCCTCTCTAGTTCCGCGCAAGTTTCGCCGGTACCATAAACCCACCATATACCTTCCTCAAAACAGTCACCATACCTACCTATTATGGCATTTCCATAGTCATTCCGAGATATATTTCCATGCAACTTTCCACCATTCCGTTATTATGACACGCTTCATCATTGTCATATTGCTATGCATGATCATGTAGTTGACATCGTATTTGTGGCAAAGCCACCGTTCATATTCTTCATACATGTCACTCATGCATCATTGCACATCCCGGTACACCGCCGGAGGCATTCATATAGAGTCATATTTTGTTCTAAGTATCGAGTTGTAATTCTTGAGTTCTAAGTAAATTAAATTGTGATGAACATCATTATTAGAGCATTGTCCCAGTGAGGAAAGGATGATGGAGACTATGATTCCCCCACAAGTCGGGATGAGACTCCGGATGAAAAAAGAAAAAAACAGAAAAAAAGAAGAAAGCCAAAAAGAAAAAAAAGAAGAAAGCCAAAAAGAAAAAAAGGCCAAATAAATAATATGAGAGAAAAAAGAGAGAAGGGACAATGCTACTATCCTTTTACCACACTTGTGCTTCAAAGTAGCACCATGATCTTCATGATAGAGAGTCTCCTATGTTGTCACTTCCATATACTAGTGGGAATCTTTCCTTATAGAACTTGGCTTGTATATTCCAATGATGGGCTTCCTCAAAATGCCCTAGGTCTTCGTGAGAAGCGAGTTGGATGCACACCCACTTAGTTTCTTTTTGAGCTTTCATACACTTATAGCTCTAGTGCATCTGTTGCATGGCAATCCCTACTCACTCACATTGATATCTGTTGATGGGCATCTCCATAGCCCGTTGATACGCCTAGTTGATGTGAGACTATCTTCTCCTTTTTGTATTCTCCACAACCACCATTCTATTCCACCTATAGTGCTATATCCATGGCTCACGCTCATGCATTGCGTGAAGATTGAAAAAGTTTGAGAACATCAAAAGTATGAAACAATTGCTTGGCTTGTCATCGGGGTTGTGCATGATTTAAATATTTTGTGTGGTGTAGATAGAGAATAGCCAGACTATATGATTTTGTAGGGATAACTTTCTTTGGCCATGTTATTTTGAGAAGACATGATTGCTTAGTTAGTATACTTGAAGTATTATTATTTTTATGTCAATATTGAACTTTTATCTTGAATCTTTCGGATCTGAACATTCATGACACAATAAAGAAAAATTACATTGAAAAATATGTTAGGAAGCATTCCTCGTCAAAAATTCAGTTTTTATCATTTACCTACTCGAGGACGAGCAGGAATTATGCTTGGGGATGCTTGATACATCTCCAACGTATCTATAATTTTTGATTGTTCCATGCTATTATATTATCAACCTTGGATGTTTTATATGCATTTATATGTTATTTTATATGATTTTTGGGACTAACCTATTAACCTAGATCCTAGTGACAGTTTCTGTTTTTTTCTTGTTTTAGAGTATCACAGAAAAGGAAAATCAAACGGAGTCCAATTGACTTGAAACTTCATGGAACTTATTTTTGGAACAGAAGCAATCCAGGAGACTTGGAGTAGACATCACGGAAGCTTCGAGGGAGGCACGGGGCAGGGAGGCGCACCCCCACCCTCGTAGGCCCCTCGTGGCTCCCCTGACTGACTTCTTTCACCTATATATATCAATATACCCTAAAAACATCAGAGATCGGAATAGATCGTGAGTTCCACCGCCAGAAGCCTCCATAGCCACCGAAAACCAATCTAGACCCATTCTGGCACCCTGCCAGAGGGGGGAGTCCCTCTCCGGTGGCCATCTTCATCATCCCGGTGCTCTCCATGACGAGGAGGGAGTAGTCCACCCTCGGGGCTGAGGGTATGTACCAGTAGCTATGTGTTTGATCTCTCTCTCTGTCTCGTTTTCTTAAGGTGGCATGATCTTGATGTATCACGAGCTTTGCTATTATATTTGGATCTTATGATGTTTCTCCCCCTCTACTCTCTTGTGATGAATTGTGTTTTCCCGTTGAAGTTATCTTATTGGATTGATTCTCTAAGGATTTGAGAACACTTGATGTATGTCTTGCATCTGCTTATCTGTGGTGACAATGGGATATCACGTGATCCACCTGATTTATGTTTTGGTGATCAACTTGCGAGTTCCATGACCTCATGAACTTATGCATAGGGGTTGGCACACGTTTTCGTCTTGACTCTCCGGTAGAAACTTTGGGGCACTCTTTGAAGTACTTTGTGTTGGATGAATAGATGAATCTGAGATTGTGTGATGCATATCGTATAATCATACCCACGGATACTTGAGGTGACATTGGAGTATCTAGGTGACATTAGGGTTTTGGTTGATTTGTGTCTTAAGGTGTTATTCTAGTACGAACTCTATGATAGATTGAACAAAAAGAATAGCTTCATCTTATTTTACTACAAACTCTTAAATAGATCGATCAGAAAGGATAACTGTCGGTGTCAAAACCGACAGATCTCGGGTAGGGGGTCCCGAACTGTGTGCCTAAGGCGGATGGTAACAGGAGGCAGGGGACACGATGTTTTACCCAGGTTCGGGCCCTCTTGATGGAGGTAAAACCCTACGTCCTACTTGATTATCCTTGATAATATGAGTAGTACAAGAGTTGATCTACCAGGAGATCAGAGAGGCTAAACCCTAGAAGCTAGCCTATGGTATGATTGTATGTTATCCTATGGACTAAAACCCTTCGGTTTATATAGACATCGGAGGGGGCTAGGGTTACACAAGGTCGGTTAAAAAGGAGGAGATATACATATCCGTATTGCCTAGCTTGCCTTCCACGCCAAGGAGAGTCCCATCCAGACACGGGATGAAGTCTTCAATCTTGTATCTTCATAGTCCAATAGTCCGGCCAAAGGATATAGTCCGGCTGTCCGGAGACCCCCTAATCCAGGACTCCCTCAGTAGCCCCCGAACCAGGCTTCAATGACGTCAAGTCCAACACGCAGTATTGTCTTCGGCATTGCAAGGCGGGTTCTCCTCCAAATTTCGAATGTTTGTTAAGCAGTGTCCAGCCCCATAAATGTTGGACCTCTTGGCTTCTGCGCCCAATAAGGGCTATCTTCCACATGTCGAATGAATACGAGGAGCCAGGGCATTTTTACATTCGCCCCCCTAGCCAGATAAATAAATTTTCTATTAAAGGGATGGGGATTCTTAGATCCAATCCATATCATCCTCCCCCAGCGAGAATCCATCGGAGCGCACTTCGGAAAAATCCACTCCAGCATGGCCGACAACCGCAGCTCCTCCTCCCGCCCCCGTAGCCCCAAGCCCAGTGACTGGAAGAGGTGTTCTGTCCCACACAGTCGATTAGTCGAACTGCAGACTAAGGGATTTCTCCCTCCAGCGTATATGGTTCCCGTCCGAGCCGGGCTCTCCACCTACAATGGCGGGGAGCAAGCGGAGAGCTTCCCCAGTCCCTCTACAGGGGAGCGGGTATGCCTTGTTCCTTACTTATTAAGGGGACTCGGATTTACAATTCATCCGTTCCTCCGCGGGCTCCTGGAGTTCTACGGCCTCCAACTACATAATTTCACCCCTGCTTCCATATTACACATCGCCGGCTATGTTGCCCTCTGCGAGTTATTCCTGGGCTGCGAGACTCATTTCGAGCTGTGGAAAAGGTTACTTTGCCTCGTCCCCCGCACACAGAAGGGTTCACTTTATCAAGTGGGCGGAGCCGAAATATGGTGCATCGCCGAAATCAGATACCTGTCCGGTACACCGAAGAAGACGTCCGAAGACTAGCCTTCGGAATGGTTTTATATGGAGGACGTCCCCCTTCCGGACCCTGTTCAGCGGGGTCTTCCTGAGTTCAACAATGCTCCTCTGAAGAAATGCCGAAGTTGGTTCCCACGAAGCCCCCAAGAGGAAGACGACAGAGAAGTCCTTTACCTGATGAACTAGATTAAAGCGCTGGCTCAATCAGGATTGACAGTAATCGAGGTTATGTCAATATGCATAATGCAGGGAGTGCAGCCACTTCAATATCGAGGGCACCCCCTGTGGTGTTTCAACGGGGAAGATGACGCCACCCGTTGCGGGCGTAAGGGTCCGGACAACGCTGCTGCTTTAGCAAAAATTATGTCTGAGTTGTTCAAGGGAGAGGAAGAGGAGTTCATCCGCATAAAGCCACGTGATGGATTCTCCATGTACAACCCTCCAAGCCGGGTGAGTTATATCTCCTTACTTCCATTCTTCCCGCATTCTTTGCCGTAGGTACTCACCTTGCCATTTTGCGGCAGGAACTGCGAAAAGCCATAAGGGATGTCAACAGCCCATCTCCACATCCAGAGGATCCTGACCGGGCCCTCGGTCCTAGACTCGAAGAAGATCCGGACATATTCGTGGAGCTGATAGACCGACAGTTCTATCAATTAAGTTGTGATGACGCCATGGTGGCCATTACGGCCGACTATCCCGGACTGCTTCCTGCGTCGCACGTAAGAAAAACCAAAAATCCCAACTCCAAAAACTAAGATCCCCTTTCAGACACTTCACCCACCATATACATATGGTGTTTTACAGGGAAGGCATTCGGGACGCCGTGCCGAACCCGCAGCAACTCGCCAACAAGAGACACCGAGGCCAGGTAGGCCAAAAAGGAAGGCGGTCAGGACGGAGATGCCGGCACAGAGGTATGACAAAAACCCCGCTCCGTGGTTGTCGTCTTTCTCAAAATGTAATGACGTCCATGTTTCTTTAATAGAAAAAACGCTCGCCGGAATATGTCTGGTGAGCCTGCCGATCACGCTTCCACCAGTCGGGCTCCGGGACCGGACATAGAGACGGAAGCCGATATGGGGCAGACACCGGATACTCCCCCTATAGAGGATGCGGATAGACTATCCGCTACAAATTCAGAAGTGGAGAGCGCCATGAATCATAGGCGTTGCCGGGCCGTACTCCGTGACTCTTGCTTCTCACCAGAGGCATTTGATGCCTTCAATTCTGGAGAGGCGTACCTCCGTGCTGCTCAAAATGGTCTAGCCAGAGCCATGGACCAGTAAGTAAGGGATGTACTGGTAAGAAAATCTGACGATTATATGTATCAGTAGCCCCTGAGACTTGAAACAGTTAGCAGAACTGATTTAAGGATCATCTATTGTGCAGGTTCTTACAGAGAAGAATACTTGACTGTCACAAGAGCTGGAGGAATGCAAGACCCAACTTCGGGCCGCTGTTGCCGCATTGAAGGAACCTAAAAAGTCCCTAGCTGGTAACATTTCTTTCAAAGAATGATAGGTACCATATAGCGTGCGGCATGGCTGCAGATCTAACAATAGATGTTGCAGATGAATCCAGAGAGAATCTGGAGGACCAGCATGTCGTACGACAGCTAAAGGCTGGCGAACGCGCGCTGACTGAGGTCAGGCGGGAGAAAAACAATCTCCAAGACGCCAATACCAAGCTGAGCGTGGAACTAAAAGATGTTCGAGCCCAGCTTGTGGACTCTGAGAAGGAGAATAAGCGGCTTCGACGCGACATTTTCAGTAAGTGCTTGAATGAATACTTAAAAAAGGGGGCGGGAGAGAAGCCGACTAACAGACTTATGTCTGCAGGTATGCTGATGGGTCGTCCCGCAAAGGAGATGCCCAGGTCTGCGGGTGATCTTCTATCTGAGCTCTCACAACTGCACAAACAAGTTCAGCAGGTGATGCAAGGTATTGCCCAGGCCTTGTGGCCATCCGTCTCCCTGCCAGAAGGCATTGGAGAGCTTGCGGAGAAGCTCAAGGGAGCACGGCGGCGCTTTCGATTATGTAAGATATCGGCCTGCCGTCAAGGTGCCAGGGAAGCCTGGGCCATGGTGAAGACACGGTATACCAAGGCTGACCCAATCCACATGGCCGAGGTCAGACCCGTGGGGCCTGATGGGAAAGAGATCCCCGTTAGCTTAGTCTATGGGCAAGTAGAATTAGCCGCAAAGTATTCCCAACAGGATTGTAGGCTAGACCGCCTGTTGGATGGTATAGAAGAGGAATTTAGTCAGTCTACATGACAATGTAATTAAAGTGACGTGTATAATGCCTTCTAGCCAGATTGTAAATCATTTGTCATGGCGGACCTTTTCGCTTCAACCTTGGGACCCGATAGTCCGGAGTGTGTCCGAATACCCGCTCAGTTATATAAGAACCGGGGTATGCGTGGAAACCAGGCGTAGGGATCATTATTGCTTGAACAGACAAGTACCCATCTAGTTATGTTATATTACATGGGTAGTAAGAAACATCTTCCAGGGAGAATAGTTCCGTTAGGGGTTCCTTTCCCTGGGTACGCATGCCCTAAAGTGCATGTCCGGACTGCGAGCGAAGACACAGGCAAAAACATCTGGGGGCATATATGGAAAATAAATAAAAATCATCTTTTGTTCGGCGACCGAATATTCCCTTAAGAAAGCTAGCTTTCGGCTTCACCTAGTCTGAGGTACACATCCGGCTGACCCGGCAGTAACAATCGCAGAGGTGCTCCCCTTATGCCCTAGCTGAATTAACGGGAACGTAGGGCATAAATACAAGAGCCGGGCAACCCAGCTTGGCCAAAACTTAAGTCATATAGATGCATATAATGGCAAAGAAAAGGTACATGCGGAAGAATGACACATGTGCGGGGCATGAAGCCTAGATAGATAATTAAGCTTTTGTGTAAGAAGCCCCCAGGTATAATGAGCGCGGTTAGCACGTCTATAGTGTGCAAGCGAGGCACAAGTTGGCCCTTGAAGGCCTTGAGAAAGAATAAAAGAAAGAAAGAGAAAAAAGATAGATAATGTATATGCAAAAAAATGGACAGAGGAAGGAGACGAACATAGAGTCCGGCGCTAGGCGTAGAATCTTCGGAGCCTGGCTGCATTCCATGGGTTCGGCTCAAGTCGATTATTCGATGCATCCCACAGACGGTACGCTCCACCGGTCAGAACTTGGTAAATAATGAAGGGACCTTCCCATTTGGGCTCGAGCTTGGTCTTTTTCTTCTCCGGCAGGCGTAGAACTAACTCGCCAACGTTATAAGTTTTGGCCCGTACTTCTCTACTTTGGTATCTACAAGCCTGTTGCTGATAGAATGCGGAACGGGCTTTTGCCACGTCGCGCTCCTCCAGGGTGTACAGACTGTCCTGCCGATCGAGCTTGGCTTCTCTTTCTTCATACATGCACACTCGAGGTGAGTCATGAATTATGTCGCAGGGCAGAACTACCTCTGCGCTGTACACCATAAAGAAGGGTGTATATCCGGTAGTATGATTCGGCATGGTCAGCAGCCCCCATAGTACGGAGTCGAGCTCCTCTACCCAGTGCGTGTTATACTCCTTTAAGGACTGCACTAATCTGTGTTTAATGCCGCTCATGATAAGACCATTTGCTCGCTCAACTTGGCCGTTGGTTTGTGGGTGATACACGGAAGCATAATCGAGCTTGATGCCCATGTTGCTGCACCAGAGTTTTACCTCGTCGGCCGTGAAGTTCGTGCCGTTGTCAGTGATGATGCTGTGGGGGACGCCATAACGGTGTACAACCCCGGATATGAAGTCTATCACCGGTCCAGATTCGGCTGTTTTAACAGGTTTGGCTTCTATCCATTTGGTGAATTTATCCACCATGACCAGTAAGTATTTTTTCTTATGGGTTCCCCCTTTAAGGGGTCCAACCATGTCAAGCCCCCAGACCGCGAAGGGCCAGGTAATGGGGATTTTTTGGAGGGCGGTTGCTACGTCTTGAGCTTGTGTTGGTTTTCCCCGAAGAGGAAGGGATGATGCAGCAGAGTAGCGTAAGTATTTCCCTCGGTATTTTAGAACCAAGGTATCAATCCAGTAGGAGCCCACGCTCAAGTCCCTCGTACCTGCACAAAGCAATAGCTACTCGCAACCAACGCGATTAGGGGTTGTCAAGCCCTTCACGGCCACTTACGAGAGTGAGATCTGATAGATATAATATATTTGGTATTTTTGGTATAAATATGCAAAGTAAAAAGTAAAAGCAACGTAAAAAGCAAAACAATATTAAAGTAATGGAGATTGATATCATGAGAATAGACCCGGGGGCCATAGGTTTCACTAGTGGCTTCTCTCAAGAGCATAAATATTCTATGGTGGGTGAACACATTACTATTGAGCAATTGACAGAATTGAGCATAGATTATGAGAATATCTAGGCATGATCATGTATATAGGCATCACGTCCGTGACATGTAGACCGAAACGATTCTGCATCTACTACTATTACTCCACTCATCGACCGCTATCCAGCATGCATCTAGAGTATTAAGTTAAAAACAGAGTAACGCCTTAAGCAAGATGACATGATGTAGAGAGATAAATTCATGCAATATGAAATAAACCCCATCTTGTTATCCTCGATGGCAACGATACAATACGTGCCTTGCTGCCCCTTCTGTCACTGGGTAAGGACACCGCAAGATCGAACCCAAAGCTAAGCACTTCTCCCATGGCAAGAACTACCAATCTAGTTGGCCAAACCAAACGGATAATTCGAAGAGACTTGCAAAGATAACCAATCATACATAAAAGAATTCAGAGAAGATTCAAATATTATTCATAGATAGACTTGATCATAAACCACAATTCATCGGTCTCAACAAACACACCGCAAAAAGAAGATTACATCGAATAGATCTCCAACAAGAGAGGGGGAGAACTTTGTATTGAGATTCAAGGAGAGAGAAGAAGCCATCTAGCTACTAACTATGGACCCGAAGGTCTGAGGTAAACTACTCACACTTCATCGGAGAGGCTATGATGATGTAGAAGCCCTCCGTGATGATGGCCCTCTTCCGGCGGAGCTCTGGAACAGGCCCCAAGATGGGATCTCGTGGATACAGAAAGTTGCGGCGGTGGAATTAGGTTTTGGCTCCTGTTCTGATCGTTTGGGGGTACGTGTGTATATATAGGAGGAAGGAGTACGTCGGTGGAGCACCAAGGGGCCCATGAGGCAGGGGGGGCGCCCCCCACCCTCGTGACCTCCTCTTTGATCCCTTGCAGTAGGGTCCAAGTCTCCTGGATCACGTTCGGTGAGAAATTCACGTTCCCGAAGATTTTATTCTGTTTGGACTCCGTTTGATATTCTGTTTATCTGAAACACTGAAATACGCAAAAAAAACAGCAATTTTGGGCTGGGCCTCCGGTTAATAGGTTAGTCTCAAAAATAATATAAAAGTGGAAAATAAAGCCCAATATAGTCCAAAACAGTAGATAATATAACATGGAGCAATCAAAAATTATAGATACGTTGGATACGTATCAGGCATCCCCAAGCTTAATTCCTGCTCGTCCTCGAGTAGGTAAATGATAAAAAGAGAATTTTTGATGCGGAGTGCTACTTGGCATAATTTCAATGCAAATCTTCTTAATTGTGGTATGAATATTCAGATTAGAAAGATTCAAGACAAAAGTTTATATTGACATAGAAAATAATAATACTTCAAGCATACTAATAAAGCAATTATGTCATCTCAAAATTACATGGCCAAAGAAAGTTATCCCTACAAAATCATACAGTCTGGCTATGCTCCATCTTCCCCACACAAAGTATTTAAATCATGCACAACCCCGATGACAAGCCAAGCAATTGTTTCATACTCTAACTTTTTCAAAACCTTTTCAATCTTCACGCAATACATGAGCGTGAGCCATGGATATAGCACTATAGGTGGAATAGAATGGTGGTTGTGGAGAAGACAAAAAGGAGAAGATAGTCTCACATCAAATAGGCGTATCAACGGGCTATGGAGATGCCCATCAATAAATATCAATGTGAGTGAGTAGGGATTGCCATGCAACGGATGTACTAGAGCTATAAATGTATGAAAGGTCAACAAAAGAAACTAGTGGGTGTGCATCCAACTTGCTTGCTCACGAAGACCTAGGGCAATTTGAGGAAGCCCATCATTGGAATATACAAGCCAAGTTCTATAACGTAAAATTCCCACTAGTATATGAAAGTGACAACATATGAGACTCTCTATATGAAGAACATGGTGCTACTTTGAAGCACAATATATGAGACTCGCTATATCATGGTGCTACTTTGAAGCACAAGTGTGGAAGAAAGGATAGTAGCATTGCCCCTTTTTTATTTTTTTGGGCCTTCTTTTTTTTCTTTGGCCTTTTTTTGGGACAATGCTCTATTGAATGATTATCATCACACTTCTATTTATTTACAATTCGATACTAAAACAAAGTATGACTCTATATGAATGCCTCCGGCGGTGCACCGGGATATGCAATGAATCAAGAGTGACAAGTATGAAAGAATTATGAATGGTGGCTTTGCCACAAATACTATGTCAACTTCATGATCATGCTAAGCAATATGACAATGATGGATGTGTCATGATGAACTAGATGGTGGAAAGTTGCATGGCAATATATCTCGGAATGGCTATGGAAATGCCATAATAGGTAGGTATGGTGGCTGTTTTGAGGAAGGTATATGGTAGGTGTATGATACCAGCGAAAGTTGCGCGGTATTAGAGAGGCTAGCAAGGGTGTAAGGGTGGGAGTGCGTATAATCCATGGACTCAACATTAGTCATAAAGAACTCACATACTTATTGCAAAAATCTATTAGTTATCGAAACAAAGTACTACGAGCATGCTCCTAGGGGGATAGATTGGTAGGAAAAGACCATCGCTCGTCCCCGACCGCCACTCATAAGGAATACAATCAATCAATAAATCATGCTCTGACTTCATCACATAACGGTTCACCATACGTGCATGCTACGGGAATCACAAACTTCAACACAAGTATTCTTTAAATTCACAACTACTCAACTAGCATGACTTTAATATTATCACCTCCATATCTCAAAACAATTATCATGCTTCAATGTTTTCTTAGTATTCAACACACTCAAAAGAAAGTTTCACAAATCTTGAATGCCAAGCATATTATTTTTAAGCAAAATACCATGCTATTAAGAGACTCTCAAATTAATTTAAGTGAAGCATGAGAGATCAATAGTTTCTTTAAAACGAATCCACCACCGTGCTCTAAAAGATTTAAGTGAAGAACATAGAGCAAAAATATCTAGCTCAAAGGATATAAGTGAAGCACATAGAGCAAAACTATAATGCATAAAAGATATAAGTTAAGCACATAGAGCAAAACTACTACGCTCAAAAGATATAAGTGAAGCACATAGAGTATTCTATCAAATTTTAATTCATGTATGGCTCTCTCAAAAGGTGTGTACAGCAAGGATTATTGTGGCATACTAACAAACAAAGACACAAATAATACAAGACGCTCCAAGCAAAACACATATCATGTTGGTGAATAAAAATATAGCTCCAAGTAAATTACCGATGGAAGTGGACGAAAAGAGGGGATGCCTTCCGGGGCATCCCCAAGCTTTGACTTTTTGGTGTCCTTGGATTATCTTGGGGGTGCCATGGGCATCCCCAAGCTTAGGCTCTTTCCACTCCTTGTTCCATGATCCATCAAAAGAATTCACCCAAAACTTGAAAACTTCACAACACAAAACTCAAAATAGAAAACTCGTGAGCTCCGTTAGCGAAAGAAAACAAAAGACCACTTAAAGGTACTGTAATGAACTCATTCTTTATTTATATTGGTGTTAAACCTACTGTATTCCAACTTCTCTATGGATTATAAACTATTTTACTAGCCATAGATTCATCAAAATAAGCAAACAACACACGAAAAACAGAATCTGTCAAAAACAGAACAGTCTGTAGTAATATGTAGCTAGCGCAAGATCTGGAACCCCAAAAATTCTAAAATAAATTTCTGGACGTGAAGAATTTACCTATTAATCATCTTCAAAAATAATTAACTAAATATCACTCTTCAAATAAAAATGACAGCAGTTCTCGTGAGCGCTAAAGTTTCTGTTTTTTACAGCAAGTTCAACAAGAGTTTCCCCAAGTCTTCCCAACGGTTCTACTTGGCACAAACACTAATTAAAAACAAACAAACAGAGGATAAATAATTTATTTATTACTAAACAGGATCAAAAAGAAAGGAATAAAAATAAAATTGGGTTGCCTCCCAACAAGCGCTATCGTTTAACGCCCCTAGCTAGGCAAAACAAGCAAGGATAGATCTAAGTATTGCCATCCTTGGTAGGCAGTCCATAAGTGGCTCTCATGATAGTTTCATATGGTAATTTTATTTTCTTTCTTGGAAATTTTTCCATGCCCTTTTTTAATGGAAATTGAAATCTAATATTCCCTTCCTTCATATCAATAATCGCACCAACCGTTCTAAGGAAAGGTCTACCAAGAATAATAGGGCAAGAAGGATTGCAATCTATATCAAGAACAATGAAATCTACGGGCACATAATTACTATTTGCAACAATAAGAACATCATTAATTCTTCCCATAGGTTTCTTAATAGTGGAATCCGCAAGATGCAAGTTTACAAAGCAATCATCAAAGTTATGGAAATCTAGTAAATCACACAAAGTATTGGGAATAGTAGAGACACTAGCACCCAAATCACACAAAGCATAAAACTCATGATATTTAATTTTAATTTTAATAGTTGGTTCCCACTCATCCTAGAGTTTTCTAGGGATAGAAAATTTCAACTCAAGTTTTTCATCATAAGATTGCATCAAGGCATCAACAATATGTTCGGTGAAGGCTTTATTTCGACTATAAGAATGTGGAGAATTTAGCACGGATTGCAACAAGGAAATACAATCAATCAAAGATCAACTTTCATAATTAAATTCCTTGAAATCCAATATATTGGGTTTAGCAACATCTAGATTTTTATTTCTTTCAATCCCACTTTCATCATTAATATCTAAACACTCCGAATTTTTAGAACGCCTTCTAGGTAAAGGAAGATCATATTCAGTTTCATCAAGATTCATATTGCAAAATAAAGATTTAATTGGAGACACATCAATAACTTTTAGATCTTCATCTTGATTTTCATAGGAATTGGAAGAACATGCTTTAATAAAGGCATCTTTGGAAGCACGCAATCCTAGCGGTTCTTTCTTTACACTCATCAATTGAAATTCTCATGGCTTTTAGAGACTCATTGATATTATGCTTACGTGGAATAGATCTAAGTTTCAAAGCATCAACATCAAGAGCAATTCTATCAACGTTCCTAGCCAAATCATCAATCTTAAGCAATTTTTCTTCAATCATAGCATTAAAATTCTTTTGCGAAGAAATAAATTCTTTAATATTAGATTCAAAATCAGAGGGCATCTTATTATAATTTCCATAAGAGTTGTTGTAAGAATTCCCATAATTTATTAGAAGGATTACTAGGATATGGCCTAGGATTAAAGTTCCCTCTATAAGAGTTGTTACCAAAATTATTCCTACCAACAAAATTCACATCCATAGATTCATTGTTATTCTCAATCAAAGTAGAAAAAGGCATATCATTAGGGTCAGAAGAAACACTCTTAGTAGCAAATAATTTCATAAGTTCATCCATCTTTCCACTCAACACATTAATTTCTTCTATTGCATGCACTTATTTATTAGAAGTTCTTTCAGTATGCCATTGAGAATAATTAACCATAATATCATCTAGGAGTTTAGTAGCATCTCCTAAAGTGATTTCCATAAAAGTGCCTCCCGCGGCCGAATCTAAAATATTTCTAGAAGCAAAATTCAATCCGGCATAAATTGTTTGTATAATCATCCACAATTCAAACCATGAGTAGGGCAATTACGTATCATTAATTTCATTCTCTCCCAAGCTTGTGCAACATGTTCATGATCAAGTTGTTTAAAGTTCATTATATCGTTTCTAAGAGAGATGATCTTAGCGGGAGGAAAATACTTAGAGATAAAATCATCTTTGCACTTGTTCCATGAATCAATACTATTCTTAGGCAAAGACGAAAACCAAGATTTAGCACGATCTCTAAGCGAAAAAGGAAATAGGTTCAATTTAACGACATCATTATTGACATCTTTTTTCTTTTGCATATCACATAAATCAACGAAGCTATTCAGATGAGTAGCGGCATCTTCGCTAGGAAGGCCGGCAAATTGATCTTTCATAACAAGATTCAACAAAGCAGTATTAATTTCACAAGATTCAGCATCGGTAAGAGGAGCAATCAGAGTTCTAAGGAAATCATTATTATTGGTATTGGTGAAGTCACACAATTTAGTAGTATCTTGAGCCATCGCGACAAACAAGCAATCTAACACACGAGCAAACAAAAGGCAAGCGGGCAAAGAGAGGCAAATAGAGAGGGAGGATAGAGAGAGAGGGCAAATAAAACGGCAAGGGTGAATTGGGGGGGAGGAAAACGAGAGGCAAATGGCAAATAATGTAATGCGAGAGATAGGGATTGTGATGGGTACTTGGTATATTGACTTTTTTGCATAGACTCCCTGGCAACGGCGCCAGAAATCCTTCTTGCTACGTCTTGAGCTTGCGTTGGTTTTCCCCAAAGAGGAAGGGATGATGCAGCAGAGTAGCGTAAGTATTTCCCTCAGTTTTTGAGAACCAAGGTATCAATCCATTAGGAGCCCACGCTCAAGTCCCTCGTACCTGCACAAAGCGATAGCTACTCGCAACCAACGCGATTAGGGGTTGTCAAGCCCTTCACGGTCACTTACGAGATTGAGATCTGATAGATATAATATTTTTTCTATTTTTGGTATAAAGATGCAAAGTAAAAAGTAAAAGCAAAGTAAAAAGCAAAAAAATATTAAAGTAATGGAGATTGATATGATGAGAATAGACCCGGGGGACATAGGTTTCACTAGTGGCTTCTCTCAAGAGCATAAGTATTCTACGGTGGGTGAACAAATTACTGTTGAGCAATTGACAGAATTGAGCATAGTTATGAGAATATCTAGGCATGATCATGTATATAGGCATCACGTCAGTGACAAGTAAATCGAATTGATTCTACATCTACTACTATTGCTCCACTCATCGACCGCTATCCAGCATGCATCTAGAGTATTAAGTTAAAAATAGAGTAACGCCTTAAGCAAGATGACACGATGTAGAGAGATAAATTCATGCAATATGAAATAAACCCCATCTTGTTATCCTCGATGGCAACGATACAATATGTGCCTTGCAGCCCCTTCTTTCACTGGGTAAGGACACCGCAAGATCGAACCCAAAGCTAAGCACTTCTCCCATGGCAAGAACTACCAATCTAGTTGGCCAAACCAAACGGATAATTCGAAGAGACTTTGCAAAGATAACCAATCATACATAAAAGAATTCAGAGAAGATTCAAATATTATTCATAGATAGACTTGATCATAAACCCACAATTCATCGGTCTCAACAAACACACCGCAAAAAGAAGATTATATCGAATAGATCTCCACAAGAGAGGGGGAGAACTTTGTATTGAGATTCAAAGAGAGAGAAGAAGCCATCTAGCTACTAACTATGGACCCGAAGGTCTGAGGTAAACTACTCACACTTCATCGGAGAGGCTATGATGATGTAGAAGCCCTCCGTGATGACGGCCCTCTTTCGGCGGAGCTCCGGAACAGGCCCCAAGATGGGATCTCGTGGATACAGAAAGTTGCGGCGGTGGAATTAGGTTTTGGCTCCTGTTCTGATCGTTTGGGGGTACATGTGTATATATAGGAGGAAGGAGTACGTCAGTGGAGCAACGAGGGGCCCACGAGGCAGGGGGCGCTCCCTAGGGGGGCGCCCCCCACCCTCGTGACCTCCTCTTTGATCCCTTGTAGTAGGGTCCAAGTCTCCTGGATCACGTTCGGTGAGAAAATCACGTTCCCGAAGATTTTATTCCGTTTGGACTCCGTTTGATATTCTGTTTATCCAAAACACTGAAATAGGCAAAAAACAACAATTCTGGGTTGGGCCTCCGGTTAATAGGTTAGTCCCAAAAATAATATAAAAGTGGAAAATAAAGCCCAATATAGTCCAAAATAGTAGATAATATAGCATGGAGCAATCAAAAATTATAGATATGTTGGAGACGTATCAGCGGTGGGTGGCATGTGGCTTTGGTTTGCAAAAAGCTGGCAACCGACGCAGCGTTGGACCATGTCTTGTGCGTCTGCCCAGGCCGTTGGCCAATAAAACCCTGTACGGAAGGCCTTGCTTACAAGGGCCCGGGCTGCGGCATGGTGCCCGCCGAGTCCAGCGTGAATTTCTGCCAAAATCTTCTGCCCTTCCTCTTCGGAGATGCACCTTTGAAGGACTCCGGTAGTGCTTTTTTTATACAGCTCTCCCTCGTGGACCCTGTAGGCTTTAGATCGCCGCACTATGCAGCGTGCCTCATTTTGGTCCTCGGGAAGTGCCTGCCTAGTTAGGTAGGCCAGGAATGGTTCTGTCCAAGGGGCAATGATGGCAATTATTTACATGGGCTGAAGGCGTTATTTCGGTGGCAGAGCCTCCGATTATGTCATTGTGTTCGGTATCGTGCATTTTTGCCGGGTCCGGACTATTGTTACCGGTGTCCCCTTCCCATACCACGGATGGCTTAAACAACCTCTCGAAAAAGATGTTGGGGGGACCGCATCGCGTTTTGCGCCGACGCGGGCGAGGATATCCGCCGCCTGATAGTTTTCCCGAGCTACATGGTGAAATTCGAGCCCCTCGAACCGAGCTGACATCTTTAGGACGGCGTTTCAATATGACGCCATCTTCGGATCCTTGGCATCGAAGTCTCCATGTATTTGGGATATTGCGAGTTTCGAATCCCCACGCACCTCCAGGTGTTGAATGCCCATGGAAACTGCCATCCGAAGACCATGTAACAGGGCTTCGTATTCGGCTGCGTTGTTGGAGTCTGTATACAGTATCTGTAGTACGTATTGAACTGTATCTCCAGTTGGGAACGTCAGGACGACGCCAGCCCCCAAACCAGCTAGCATTTTGGAGCCTTCGAAGTGCATGATCCAATTGGAGTATGCGCCGTACTCTTTAGGGAGTTCGGCTTCCGTCCATTCGGTGACAAAGTCGGCCAATACTTGCGATTTAATGGCTCGCCAAGGTTTGTATGTTATGTCGAATGGGAGGAGCTCAATGTCCCATTTGGCAATCCAGCCCGTGGCATCGCGGTTGTTTATAATATCATTAAGTGGCACTTCCGAGGCTACTGTAATCGAACACTCTTGAAAGTAGTGTCGCAGCTTCCGGAATGCCTTGAATACCGCATAGTCTATCTTTTGATAATGTGGGTACCGTGATTTGCATGGAGTGAGGAGAGTGGATACATAATATACCGGCTTTTGAAGAGGGAATTTATGTCCGTCCGCTTCTCGTTCGACGACGAGCACTATGCTTACAACCTGATGAGTTGCCGCAATGTACAACAGCATTGGTTCACCGATGTTTGGCACGGCCAGGATTGGGTTGGTTGCCAGTATGGCTTTTTTTCTTCCAATCCAGCTTTGGTAGAGTCCGTCCACTCGAAGTGTTCGGTGCGCCGAAGGAGGCGATAAAGGGATAATGCCTTTTCTCCTAAGCGGGAGATAAAGCGGCTTAGAGCCGCCACACATCCAGTTAATTTCTGGATTTGTTTGAGGTCCGTTGGGATAGCCAACTGTGACAGAGCTCGGATTTTGGCCGGATTAGCTTCAATTCCTCTACTGGAGACAATGAAGCCCAGGAGCTTTCCGGCCGGTACGCCGAAAATGCATTTTTCCGGATTGAGCTTGATGTCATATGTTCGGAGGTTGTCGAATGTGAGCCTCAAGTCGTCTATTAGAGAGTCGGCGTGTTTGGTTTAGCGACCACATCATCTACGTATGCCTCTACTGTTTTGCCGATCTGTTTCTCCAGACATGTCTGAATCATGCGCTGATATGTTGCGCCGGAGTTTTTGAGCCCAAAAGGCATTGTGTTGAAACAGAAGGGGCCGTATGGTGTGATGAATGCCGTTGCAGCTTGGTCGTACTCCGCCATCTTGATTTGGTGGTAGCCGGAGTATGCGTTGAGGAAACACAATGACTCGTGTCATGCGGTAGCATCGATAATTTGATCAATGCGGGGGAGGGGGAAGGGATCCTTTGGGCAAGCCTTGTTGAGGTCCTTGAAGTCGACACATAGGCACCAGGATTTCTCCTTCTTTGGTACCATCACCGGGTTTGCTAGCCAGTCCGGGTGTTTTATTTCTCTAATGAATCCGTCCTCCAATAACTTGGCTAGTTCCTCTCCCATAGCTTGCTCTTAGGTTCAGAGAAACGCCGAAGAGTCTGCTTGACCGGCTTGAATCCCTTTAGAATATTGAGGCTGTGCTCGGCCAGCCTGCGTGGGATTCCTGGCATGTCTGAGGGGTTCCAGGCGAATATGTCCCAATTCTCGCGCAGGAACTCTCGTAGTGCGGCGTCCACAGCGGGGTTTAACTGTGCCCCGATGGAGGCTGTTTTTATAGGGTCCGTTGAGTGGACTTGGAATTTGACTATTTCATCTGCTGGTTTAAAAGAGGTGGACTTGGATCTCTTGTCAAGTATCATGTCATCCCTGTCCACTGTGGAGCGTAGAGCGGTTAATTCCTCGGCCGAAAGGGCTTCGGATAATGCCTCGAGGGCCAATGCGTTTTTTTTGTTTTCGGCGCGGAGTGCTGTGTCCGGATCACTAGCGAGAGTGATGATTCCGTTGGGCCCGGGCATTTTGAGCTGCATGTACCCATAATGGGGTATGGCTTGGAAGGTCGTGAACGCCTCCCGTCCTAAAAGGGTGTGGTATCCACTACTGAACGGGGCCACTTGGAATGTAATTTCTTCGGACCTATAGTTCTCCGGCGTGCCGAATACCACATCTAGTGTGATTTTTCCAGCACAGCATGCTTCCTGACTAGGGATGATTCCTCTGAAGGTTGTGCTGCTTTGCTCAATGTGGTTCCAGTCTATTTCCATTTTTTGAAGAGTTTCCTCATATATGAGGTTCAATCCACTGCCGCCGTCCATGAGTACTTTGGTGAGTCGAAAGCCGTCCACAATTGGACTGAGGACCAGTGCAGCTGGTGCTTGGGCTGTCCAGAATTTAGGTTCGTCACTGGCGTTGAAGGTAATAGCCGTCTCACTCCATGGATTCATTGCTGCCACGTGGCAGATTTCGGCGAGGCTGCGGAGTGTTCGCTTGCGCCTATTATTTGATGTGAAGGATTCAAAGAATGTTAATACCGTATTGTTATCCTTGGGATGGTGCTCTGTGGCATTTGGGATGAGAAGATCCTCACCACTTTTGGCCACCTGCCAGAGTATCCAACATGCTCTAAGGCTGTGTGTTGGTATGGTATCCGCTGTACTATGAATTTTGCAGGGTCCGTTAAGCCATCCCTCCAATACGGTTCCATGCCCTATAGAGGGTTTTTGTTTCTTTGTAACTAACTCGGGTGTCTTATGATAGTGCACCCTTTTACTTCGGACTGTGTGTATATTCCAAGCCGGATTATCCCAAAATTTCGTTTCGGTTTTCCAGGCGCTTTCCATCACACAGTACTTTCGTACTATGGATGCCAAGTCAGCGAAGCATGATATGTCATGGCGACTTAAGGCGTTAAGGATTCCCTTGTCCGTGCAATTGTTGCAGAAAAATGAGACTGCGTCTTCCTCGCGACAGTCATTAACCTTGTTCATCACAAGGAGGAATATGGCCCAATAATGATGTACTGTTTCATGGGCCTCTTGCCTGATGTGGGAAAGAACGTTTATGTCTGGGTGGGTGGGTGGATTTGAGTCCGAACCCCTACCCGATCTGAGACCCAGGGGCCGAGGAGTTTCCAATCTTGGAAGTTCGGATTCCGGAGTGTTGCCCGATAAGTCTGGCCCACTGCCTGACTCTAGGTTCAGGGCTTGGGTGATGTCCTCCCGTAAACGGGTATCCGGCTCGGAGAGCTCAGGAATCCGGACATAGTTTGTCCTCAAGATAGAGGAAGAATCGCCGCATTGTTCCTCCACCACCGCAATATGATGGGTGACCGGTGGAGAGTTAATCTCCCTTTGATCGGGTTTAGGCCCAATCCGATCATAGTCCGTAGCGACTCCCAAGGCGGCGATACGATCCAAGAGCTCATTTAGGGAAGAGAGCTCCATTGGATCCATCTGCTCGGCGAATTCCGAGCTGACGTGGAGGCTATTTTTGATGACCCGAGAGGTCATCGTCGGTGCAGCGGCCGAACGGGCGTTCATGATGAAACTGCCAAGACGGAGAGTTTGGCCGACAGCCAGGGCTCCCCCGGCGGTAATGTTGTTTTTAACAACGAGACGAGGCATCCTTCCTTACGGCGACGACACAATGGAACTCTCAATGAAAGCACCAATGTCGGTGTCAAAACCGGCGGATCTCGGGTAGGGGGTCCCGAACTGTGCGTCTCAGGCGGATGGTAACAGGAGGCAGGGGACACGATGTTTTACCCAGGTTTGGGCCCTCTTGATGGAGGTAAAACCCTACGTCCTGCTTGATTATTCTTGATAATATGAGCAGTACAAGAGTTGATCTACCATGAGATCAGAGAGGCTAAACCATAGAAGCTAGCCTATGGTATGATTGTATGTTGTCCTATGGACTAAAACCCTCCGGTTTATATAGACACCGGAGGAGGCTAGGGTTACACAAGGTCGGTTACAATGGAGGAGATATACATATCCGTATTGCCTAGCTTGCCTTCCATGCCAAGGAGAGTCCCATCCAGACACGGGACGAAGTCTTCCATCTTGTATCTTCATAGTCCAATAGTCCGGCCAAAGGATATAGTCCGGCTGTTCGGAGACCCCCTAATCCAGGACTCCCTCAATAACTTTGAGGTGGTTTCGTACCCTGCCATAATCTCTTCGCTTGTTCTACGCTATTAGTGACTTTGGGGTGACTCTTTGTTGCATGTTGAGGGATAGTTATATGATCCAATTATGTTATTATTGTTGAGAGAACTTGCACTAGTGAAAGTATGAACCCTAGGCCTTGTTTCAAAGCATTGCAATACTATTTGTGCTCACTTTTATCATTAGTTACCTTGCTGTTTTTATATTTTCAGATTACAAAAACCATTATCTACTATCCATATTGCACTTGTACCACCATCTCTTCGCCGAACTAGTGCACCTATACAATTTACCATTGTATTGGGTGTGTTGGGGACACAAGAGACTCTTTGTTATTTGGTTGCAGGGTTGCTTGAGAGAGACCATCTTCATCCTACGCCTCCCATGGATTGATAAACCTTAGGTCATCCACTTGAGGGAAATTTGCTACTGTCCTACAAAACCTCTGCACTTGCAGGCCCAACAACGTCTACAAGAAGAAGGTTGTGTAGTAGACATCAAGACTTCTCTCTTGAAGGAAAATAATATGGTGGGTGAACAAATTACTGTCGAGCAATTGATAGAAAAGTGCAAAGTTATGACGATATCGAAGGCAATGATTATGAATATAGGCATCACTTCCGTGTCAAGTAGACCGATTCCTGCATGCATCTACTACAATTACTCCACACATCAACCGCTATCCAACATGCATCTAGAGTATTAAATTCATAAGAATGGAGTAACGCCTTAAGCAAGATGACATGATGTAGAGGGATAAACTCAAGCAATATGATGGAAACTTTATCCTTTTACCCTTGATGGCAACAATACAATATGTGTCTCGCTACCCCTACTTTGTCAGAAGGTTAGTTAGCCCAACTAGATCGATTTTTCTTGCAATGGGAAGAGGTGCTTTGTGGTGGGTTCGATCTTACGGTGTTCAATCCTAGTGATGCCTATATAATGATCATTGCCTTGATATCATCATAATTATTTGAAGTTCTATCAATTGCCTAATAGTAATTTGTTTACCCGTCGTATGCTATTTTTCTCGAGAGAAGCCACTAGTAAAATCTACGGCCCTCGGGTCTATTCTTTATAATATTTGCTTTGAGATCTATTTTTATTCGCTTTTATTTTCAGATCTGTTATTCCCAAAACCCAAAAATGCATTGCTGCAATTTTTTGTTATTTATTTTATTTTGCGTTTTCGCGAGATCTATTTATCCAATTTACTACAAACCAATCTATCTTTTACCCGGGAGGGATTGACAACCCCTCTTACGCATCGGGTTGCAAGTATTTGTTCTTTGTGTGCAGGTACCATTTACACGGTGTTGCGTGGTTCTCCTACTGGTTCGATAACCTTGGTATCATCACTGAGGGAAATACCTACCGTAGATGTGCTGCATCATCCCTTCCTCTTTGGGGAAATACCAACGCAGTTCAAGCCGCATAGTAATTTGGTTTTCTTCTTTGCCTCGCAATAGTATTGGTTCTTGGGATAAGTGCAAAGATGCTTTTATTACTAAGTATTTTCCGCCCGTGAAAATTATTTCTCTTAGGACACAAATCATGAATTTTAAGCAACTTGATCATGAACATGTTGCGCAATCTTGGGAAATAATGAAGTTGACGCTAAGAAATTGTCCTACCAATGGTTTAAATCTTTGGATGATCATACACAATTTTTATGCGGGATTGAATTTTGTTTCTATAAATCTTTTAGATTCGCTGCGGGTGGTACTTTTATGAAAATTACTTTGGGTGAAGCTACTAAGTTGCTTGATAATATTATGGCAACTTATTCACAATGGCATACCGAAAGAGCTCCTACTAGTAAAAAGGTCAATTCGGTTGAGGAAATAAATTCTTTCAGTGAAAAAGTTGATGCTCTTATGAAATTGGTTGCTAAAAAGTTCTCCTATTGATCTTAATGATGTGCCTTTGTCTACCTTGATTGAGCAAAATAGTGATTCCGTACATGTGAATTTTGTCTCGTGAAATAAATTCAATAACAATGCTTATAGAGGTAATTTTAATCCTAGGCCTTTTCCTGAAAATTTATCTAATAATTATGGCAATTCCTATGGTAATACTTGTTATAATAATAGGAAGACCTCTGATCTTGAGAATAATATTAAAGAATTTATCAATGCTCAAAAGGTTTTCAATAATACGATAGAAGAAAAGTTGAATAAGATTGATGACATGTCTAGAAGCATTGATAGAATTTCTCATGATGTTGAAAATCACAAGTTGAAAATTTTTGTGCCTAAATTTGAGGAATCAATTAAATCTTTATATGTTTCTATGGATGAAAGTAAGAAAAGAACCGCTATGCTTAGAGCTAAAAGATAATTTTTAGAAAAAAAGTGTTTTCTACTGATTGCTTTCATAAAAATGATGAAGATCTTAAAATGATTGATGTTTCTTC
This sequence comes from Triticum urartu, assembly GCF_003073215.2. Taxonomy (NCBI): domain Eukaryota; kingdom Viridiplantae; phylum Streptophyta; class Magnoliopsida; order Poales; family Poaceae; genus Triticum; species Triticum urartu. The sequence goes on from NC_053022.1 coordinate 268,315,703, forward strand.
TATTGATTCCTTGTTTATAAAATTAAAATTGATGATAAAGGGACTGAAGAAGAGTCAACTTTAACTAGAAGGTGCCCTGATAATTCGGAGGGTGAAAATCTTGATAGAAAAATTGATAAAAGTGGGTTTGGAGCGCTCAAAACATTAACAAGTGATATGCCCACTCTTTTGGATTACAAAGAATTTAATTATGATAATTGTTCTTTGATTCATTGTATTTATTTGTTGCAATCCATGATAAATTCACCCCATGCTTATGAACAAAACAAAGCTTTTACTAAACATGTTGTAGATGCTATGAAGAAAGCTTTGGAAGAAAATTTGGAATTAGAGATCTCAATTCCTAGAAAATTACATGATGAATGGGAACCTACTATCAAACTCAAGATAAAAATATGAGTTTTTTCTTTATGTGAGTTGGCTGCTAGTGTTTCTATAATTCTGAAATCTTTATGCGATGTGCTTGGTCTTACCAATATTGAAGAGTGTTCTTTAAATTTGCACTTGGCGGATTCTACTATTAAAAAGCCTATGGGAAAAATTAATGATGTTCTTATTCTTGAAAATAGGAATTATGTGCCCATAGACTTTATTGTTCTTGATATTGATTACAACCTGTATTGTCCTATTATACTTGGTAGACCGTTTTTACGTACTATTGGTGTCGTGATTGATATGAAAGAAGGCAATATTAAATTTCAATTTCCACTAAGAAATGGGATGGAAGACTTCCCTAGGATAAGAATTAAGCCACCGCATGTATCAATCATGAGGGCATCTTATTGCTACCTCTTGAGCACTGCGTTGGTTTTCCCTTGAAGAGGAAAGGGTGATGCAACAAAGTAGCGTAAGTATTTCCCTCAGTTTTTGAGAACCAAGGTATCGATCCAGTAGGAGGCTACGCGCGAGTCCCTCATACCTGCACAAAGCAAATAACTCCTCGCAACCAACGCGATAAGGGGTTGTCAATCCCTTCACGGTCACATACGAGAGCGAGATCTGATAGATATGATAAGATAATATTTTTGTATTTTTGTGATAAAGATGCAAAGTAAAATAAAAGCAATGAAAATAACTAAGTGTTGGAAGATTAATATGATGGAAGATAGACCCGGGGCCATAGGTTTCAATAGTGGCTTCTCTCAAGAGCATAGGTATTTTACAGTGGGTGAACGAATTACTGTTGAGCAATTGACAGAATTGAGCATAGTTATGAGAATATCTAGGTATGATCATGTATATAGGCATCATGCCCGAGACAAGTAGACCGACTCCTGCCTGCATCTACTACTATTACTCCACTCATCGACCGCTATCCAACATGCATCTAGAGTATTAAGTTCATGAAAACAGAGTAACGCCTTAAGCAAGATGACATAATGTAGAGGGATAAATTCATGCAATATGATAAAAAACCTATCTTGTTATCCTCGATGGCAACAATACAATATGTGCCTTGCTGCCCCTACTGTCACTGGGAAAGGACATCGCAAGATTGAACCCAAAGCTAAGCACTTCTCCCATTGCAAGAAAGATCAATCTAGGCCAAACCAAACTGATAACTCGAAGAGACTTGCAAAGATAACCAATCATACATAAAAGAATTCATAGAAGAATCAAATATTGTTCATAGATAATCTTGATCATAAACCCGCAATTCATCGGTCTCAACAAACACACCGCAAAAAGAAGATTACATCGAATAGATCTCCACAAGAGAGGGGGAGAACTTTGTATTGAGATCCAAAAAGAGAGAAGAAGCCATCTAGCTAATAACTATGGACCTGAAGGTCTGAGGTAAACTACTCACACTTCATCGGAGGGGCTATTGTGTTGATGTAGAAGCCCTCCGTGATGGATGCCCCCTCCGGCGGAGCTCCGGAACATGCCTCACGATGGGATCTCATGGATACAGAAAGTTGCGGCGGTGGAATTAGGGTTTTGGCTCCGTCTCTGATCGTTTGGGGGTACGTAGGTATATATAGGAGAAAGGAGTACGTCGGTGGAGCAACAGGGGGCCCACGAGGGTGGACGGCGTGCCTGGAGGGGGGTAGGCGCGCCCCCCTACATCGTGGCCTCCTCCTTTGTTTCTTGACGTAGGGTCCAAGTCTCCTCGATCATGTTCGGTGAGAAAATCATGTTCCCGAAGGTTTCATTCCGTTTGGACTCCGTTTGATATTCCTTTTCTTCGAAACCCTAAAATAGGCAAAAAACATCAATTTTGGGTTGGGCCTCCGGTTAATAGGTTAGACCCAAAAATAATATAAAAGTGGATAATAAAACCCAATAATGTCCAAAACAGTAGATAATATAGCATGGAGCAATCAAAAATTATAGATACGTTGGAGACGTATCAAGCATCCCCAAGATGAATTCCTGCTCATCCTCGAGTATGTAAATGATAAAAATAGAATTTTTGATGCGGAGTGCTACTTGGCATAATTTTAATGTAATTCTTCTTAATTGTGGTATGAATATTCAGATCCAAAAGATTCAAGATAAAATTTCATATTGACATAAAAATAATAATACTTCAAGCACACTAACTAAGCAATTATGTCTTCTCAAAATAACATGGCTAAAGAAAGTTCATCCCTACAAAATCATATAGTTTAATCATGCTCCATTTTCATCACACAAGAATGCTCTCATCATGCACAACCCCGATGACAAGCCAAGCAATTGTTTCATACTTTAGTAATCTCAAACCTATAAACTTTCACGCAATATATGAGCGCGAGCCATGGATATAGCACTATGTGTTTAATAGAATATGATGGGGGTTATGTGGAGAAGACGAAAAATAGAGAAAGTCTCACATCAACGAGGCTAATCAATGGGCTATGGAGATGCCCATCGATTGATGTTAATGCAAGGAGTAGGGATTGCCATGCAACGGATGCACTCGAGCTATAAATGTATGAAAGCTCAACAAAAGAAACTAAGTGGGTGTGCATCCAACTTGCTTGCTCACGAAGACCTAGGGCACTTGAGGAGGCCCATAGTTGGAATATGCAAGCCAAGTTCTATAATGAAAAATTCCCACTAGTATATGAAAGTGACAAAACAAAATACTCTCTATCATGAAGATTATGGTGCTCCTTCGAAGCACAAGTGTGGCAAAGGATAGTAGCACTGTCCCTTTTATTTTTTTATTTGGCCTTTATTTTTTTGTCCTTTCTTTTTTTTTGGGAACAATGCTCTATGAATGATGGTCATCACACTTCTATTTACTTACAACTCAAGAATTACAACTCAATACTTAGAACAAGATATGACTCTATATGAATGCCTCCGGCGGTGTACCGGGATATGCAATGAACCAAGAGTGACATGTATGAAAGAATTATGAATGGTGGCTTTGCCACAAATACTATGTCAACTACATGATCATGCTAAGCAATATGACAATGATGAATGTGTCATGATAAACGGAATGGTGGAAAGTTGCATGGCAATATATCTCGGAATGGCTATGGAAATGCCATAATAGGTAGGTATGGTGGCTGTTTTGAGGAAGATATAAGGAGGTTTATGTGTGAATGAGCGTATCATATCACGGGGTTTGGATGCACCGGCGAAGTTTGCACCAACTCTCAATGTGAGAAAGGGCAATGCACGGTACTGAAGAGGCTAGCAATGATGGAAGGGTGAGAGTGCGTATAATCCATGGACTCAACATTAGTCATAAAGAACTCACATACTTATTGCAAAAATCTACAAGTCATCAAAAACCAAGCACTATGCGCATGCTCCTAGGGGGATAGATTGGTAGGAAAAAACCATCGCTCGTCCCCGATCGCCACTCATAAGGAGGACAATCAAATAACACCTCATGTTTCAAATTTGTTACATAACATTTACCATACGTGCATGCTATGGGACTTTCAAACTTCAACGCAAGCATTTCTCAAATTCACAACTACTCAACTAGCACGACTTTCATATTATTACCTCCATATCTCAAAACAATCATCAAGCATCAAACTTCTCTTAGTATTCAAAACACTCATAAGAAGAAATTTTACTAATCTTGAATACCTAGCATATTAGGATTATTTAAGCAAATTACCATGCTATTTAATACTCTCAAAATAATCTAAGTGAAGCATGAGAGATCAATAGTTTCTATAAAACAAATCCACAACCGCGCTCTAAAAGATATAAGTGAAGTAATAGAGCAAAACTATATAACTCAAAAAGATATAAGTGAAGCACATAGAGTATTCTAACAAATTCCAAATCATGTATGGCTCTCTCAAAGGGTGTGTACAGCAAGGATGATTGTGGTAAACTAAAAAGCAAAGACTCAAATCATACAAGACGCTCCAAGCAAAACACATATCATGTGGTGAATAAAAATATAGCTCCAAGTAAAGTTACCGATAGAAGTAGACGAAAGAGGGGGTGCCTTCTGGGGCATCCCCAAGATTTGGCTGGGTGTCCTTAGGTTATATTGGGGGTGCCATGGGCATCCCCAAGCTTATGATCTTGCCACTCCTTGTTCCATAATCCATCAAATCTTTACCCAAAACTTGAAAACTTCACAACACAAAACTTAAAGTAGAAAATCTCGTGAGCTCCGTTAGCGGAAGAAAACAAAAGACCACTTCAAGGTACTGTAATGAACTCATTATTTATTTATATTGGTGTTAAACCTACTGTATTCCAAATTCTCTAAGGTTTATAAAAACTATTTTACTAGCCATAAATTCATCAAAATAAGCAAACAACACACGAAAAACAGAATCTGTCAAAAACAGAACAATCTGTAGTAATCTGTAGCTAGCGCAAGAGCTAGAACCCCAAAAATTCTGAAATAAATTGCTGGACGTGCGGAATTTATCTATTAATCATCTGCAGAATTAATTAACTAAATAGCACTTCCCAAATAAAAATGTCAGCAGTTCTCGTGAGCACTAAAGTTTCTGTTTTTTACATCAAGATATCAAGACTTTCCCCAAGTCTTCCCAACGGTTCTACTTGGCACAAACATAATTAAACACAAAAAACACAACCTAAACAGAGGCTAGATAAATTATTTATTACTAAACAGGAGCAAAAAGCAAGGAATAAAAACGAAATTGGGTTGCCTCCCAACAAGCGCTATCGTTTAACGCCCCTAGCTAGGCATAAAAAGCAAGGATAGATCTAGGTATTGCCATTTTTGGTTGGCAATTCCTTAATGAGGCATCTACCATCTTTAGGAATTTATTTCTTTTTATTTATTATCAAACTTTTAGGCACAAGATCAAAAAATTCATTTGTAACAAATGGTTCCTTAATGATAGCAAAAAGATTGGGATGAATGTGTGGCGACCCGACCCGAATGGATCAAGTCTACTATGCTCGAGTGTCATCCCTGGATCAGTAATGCTGACACCACACAGTACATCGAAGGATTTATAGCAGAGTGGCAATAACACACTTATTACATCGTTGTCTCAAAGAGAACTTATTACAATAAACATGGCTTAAGGCCATCTAGTGTCGATAACAACGAAAGACTCGGAAGATAAATGGGTCCATCAACTCCAACGGCATCACTGAGTATAGAACCATGACCTAAAAGCACCTCAATCGTCGTCTGAAAAGTCTGCAACATTAACGTTGCAGCACGAAAATGGGTCAGCACATGGAATATGCTGGCAAAGTAACACATAGAGAGTAATGGAATGAAACAGCTATACTATATGCATTTATGGCTGGTGGAAAGCTCTATGGTTACAGTTTTGCGTAAAGCCAGTTTTTCCCTACTGCAAAGGAATAAATTTATTTAACTATCATGGTGGTTGTGAAACATTGAGAATGGTTGACAGCATTCTCAATCCCAATTAAAAATAATTAAAACCCAACAACATTAATTAGAAGTAACATGTTGAGATTCACATGATATTCAAGTACTAGATACTCAAGTTGTCCTTAACCGGGGACACGGCTAATCATGATTAGTTTGTACACTCTGCAGAGGTTTGCGCACTTTTCCCCACATGACTCGATCGCCTCCGTTTGTTTTCTCGCACTACGTGGTGTTTGAGAAACGGATGATCGAGACATAGTCTTTCAGAAGCGCTAGCACCTTACATGTGGGGTAGACCGTACCACCTACAACCCCTACATCTGCTAGTCCACCCCGTAAGAGTTCGCACAACTTAGTCAACTATGCCAGAGCCCATAGTAGCATGTGGCTGCACACGGAAGTTTCTAGCATGAAAGATCTTATGATCCCTTTGAGCTTGGGTGGCGGTCTGAAAAAAAACAGGCAAGTCCTGATAGACATCAGGTGCCTCAATCCACCCAGATGTGTGTTTAAGTTGCCACCTTAGATAAACCATTAAAAATTATCAACTCACATCTGTCATGGATATCACTCACCCAATCCACGTCTACTAGCATAGCACGGCATAATAAGCAAACGTAGAAGTAACTCCCAAAGGTTTCATAATAGTACAGGTAATAGGTACTACCTCATCTATTTCCCATCCCACAATTTAATTAGATCCTAATCATGCAATGTGAGGAGGATTGATCTAATGCAATAAAACATGGGTTGTATAAAAGGTATGATCAAAGTGTTACTTGCCTTGCTGATGATCCGCGAGACCTAGGGTTTTGAAGTAACAAGCGGCGCAATCCGGGTGATCTATCACAGACAAACAACAAGCATACAATAAGTACTCATCTAATGCACAGGTAAAACTCGAACAAGAGAACGAACAAGAAAGTTCAATTTAAGAACTCCGGTTGCAAAGAAAGAACGAACCGAACAAAGAAACGGAAAACAAACGGCGGAAGAAAACAACTCGGTTCTAGAAAGTTGAAACTAGGTCAAATTTTACCGGGGCAAAAACTTGTTCAAGTTGATTAGACGGAACGGCGGTTTTGAAACGAAACTCCAGGCGCTTGAATCACCTGATTCCGATAACGAGCGGGAAGATAAACTAGAACGAAGATCGGATCTGAGATCACGATCGTGGAATAAATCCGACGAGAAGAAAAAGACGAACGGTTAAACGAACGGGCGTCGTTAACCGGGAAAAATCGGTGATCACGTTCGTTGAGACGAACGGTCTGAAAGAAGAATGAAAACCGATCTAGGGTTTTCGGAAAAGAAACCGAAAAAGAAACGGAAAACCGATCTAGGGTTTCGGAATAAAACCGAAACCAAAACCGGAAGAAAAAGAAAGAAACGGAGAGAAAACGGAACGGTTCTTTTAGGAAAAACCGGACCGAGGAAAGAAGAGAGGCGCGGCTACCTCGGGAGGCGGGCTCCGGGCGGCGGCGGCTAAGGGCGGCGGCGGCGGCTTAGGCGCGGGGCGGCGCGGGTGTGGGGTGGCGCGGCGTCAGTGTACGGCGCGGGGTGGGGTGCGGTGGAGGGCTTGGGGCTTGGGGTTTGATTTGATGGGTTTAGAGGGGGGTGTTGGGGTATTTATATTGGGGATGGGGATTTACTTGGGGTAGGGGACAAGAAAATAGACTAGGATTAGGAAAAGGAAAACGAAACAAAGGAAAGGGGGCTAGCCTAGAGTCCTTCTAGGACTCGGCTAAGAGGCAAGAGGCGGCAGCTGCCTCGCCTGGCGCTGGCGCTGGCGCACGCGCGGCTGGGGCTGGGGTGGCGGCTGGCTGGGCCTTTGGCCCAGCTGGCCTGCTCTTTTTTTTAAACGGTTTCGCGCGCAGAAAAACACAGAAAAGAAAATCTAAACGAGCTCCAAAAAATCTAAAGTAAATTTTCCCCTACTCCTAAAAATGAGCCAAACAAAATGAACTTTTCTCCGGGCCTAAAATGCAATTTTCGAAAATGTGCATTTTTCCCTATCCAAATAAAATGCAAATAAAACTCCGGCAAACAAAATTTGATCTATTTATTAAATCTTAGTTTTTCCTCAATTTTGGGAAAGTCACATTATTCCCTCTCTTATATTTTTGAATATCGGAAAAATTATTGAAGATGAAATAAATAAATCAAATGATCCTCTTTTCCAAAATTTGAGAGAAGTCAAATAGGAAAATAACGAAATCTCAACTCTCTCCGAGGTCCTTGAGTTGCGTGAAATTTCTAGGATCAACCAAAAATGCAAGAAAATATGCTATGCATGATGATCTAGTGTATAACATTCCAAATTGAAAATTTGGGATGTTACAAACCTACCCCCCTTAAGATGAATCTCGCCCTCGAGATTCGGGTTGGCTAGAAAATAGGTGAGGGTGGTCCTTGAGCAAATCTTCTTCTCTTTCCCAGGTGGCTTCATCCACTAAACTTTGCAAAACTTGATAACCTTGTTACGGGTAACTCTGCTGGCATAATCGAGAATTTTGACTGGCTTCTCCTCATACGTTAATTCGTCCTTCAACTGAATCGCTTCGAGTGGCACGGTATCTCTTAGCGGTATCTCCGCCATCTCGGCATGACATTTCTTCAGCTGAGAAACATGGAAATTGTTGGGGAACGTAGCAGAAATTCAAAATTTTCCTACGTGTCACCAAGATCTATCTATGGAGAGACCAGCAACGAGGGGAAGGAGAGTGCATCTACATACCCTTGTAGATCGCTAAGCGGAAGCGTTCAAGTGAACGGGGTTGATGGAGTCGTACTCGTCGTGATTCAAATCACCGATGACCAAGTGCCGAACGCACGGCACCTCCGCGTTCAACACTGACAGCCCGGTGAGTACGTCTCCCACGCCTTGATCCAGCAAGGAGAGAGGGAGAGGTTGAGGAAGACTCCATCCAACAGCAGCACAACGGCGTGGTGGTGGTGGAGGAGCATGGCAATCCTGCAGGGCTTCGCCAAGCACCACAGAAGAGGAGGGAGAGAGAGATGCAGGGCTGCACCAACGAGAGATCGAATCACGTGTGTTATGGGCAGCCCTAGGCCTCATATATATAGGGAAGGGGAGGGGCTGCGCCCCTCTAGGGTTCCCACCCCCTAGGGGGCGGCAGCCCTAGATGGGGATCAAGGATGGCGGCCAAGAGGGGGAGAGGAGAGGGAGGCGCACCAATATGGGCCTTAAGGCCCATATCCCTTAGGGTTTGCCCCCTTTCCACCTCTTAGGCGCCATGGGCCCTTGTGGGAGGCGCACCAGCCCACTAAGGGGCTGGTCCCTCACCACTCTTAGCCCACGCAAGCCTCCGGGGTTGGTGGCCCCACTTGGTGGACCCCCGGGACCCTCCCGGTGGTCCCGGTACGTTACCGATAAACCCCGAAACTCTTCCGGTGACCAAAACAGGACTTCCCATATATAAATCTTTACCTCCGGACCATTCCGGAACTCCTCGTGACATCCGGGATCTCATCCGGGACTCCGAACAACATTCGGTAACCACATACAACTTCCTTTATAACCCTAGCATCATCGAACCTTAAGTGTGTAGACCCTAGGTCATCGACCTCGAACCTTAAGTGTGTAGACCCTACGGGTTCGGGAGACATGCAGACATGACCGAGACGTTCCGGTCAATAACCAACAGCGGGATCTGGATACCCATGTTGGCTCCCACATGTTCCACGATGATCTCATCGGATGAACCACGATGTCAAGGACTTAATCAATCCCGTATACAATTCCCTTTGTCTAGCGGTACGATACTTGCCCGAGATTCGATCGTCGGTATCCCGATACCTTGTTCAATCTCGTTACCGGCAAGTCAACTCCTTGATCACACTGTGCACATTATGATGATGTCCTACCGAGTGGGCCCAGAAATACCTCTCCGTTTACACGGAGTGACAAATCCCAGTCTCGATTCGTTCCAACCCAACAGACACTTTCGGAGATACCCGTAGTGCACCTTTATAGTCACCCAGTTACGTTGTGACGTTTGGTACACCCAAAGCACTCCTACGGTATCCGGGAGTTGCACAATCTCATGGTCTAAGGAAATGATACTTGACATTAGAAAAGCTTTAGCATACGAACTACATGATCTTGTGCTAGGCTTAGGATTGGGTCTTGTCCATCACATCATTCTCCTAATGATGTGATCCCGTTATCAATGACATCCAATGTCCATGGTCAGGAAACCATAACCATCTATTGATCAACGAGCTAGTCAACTAGAGGCTTACTAGGGACATGGTGTTGTCTATGTATCCACACATGTATCTGAGTTTCCTATCAATACAATTATAGCATGCATAATAAACGATTATCATGAACAAGGAAATATAATAATAACTAATTTATTATTGCCTCTAGGGCATATTTCCAATAGTCTCCCACTTGCACTAGAGTCAATAATCTAGTTCACATCGCCATGTGATTAACACTCACAGGTCACATCGTCATGTGACTAACACCCAAAGAGTTCTGGGTTTGATCATATTGCTTGTGAGAGAGGTTTTAGTCAACGGGTCTGAACCTTTCAGATCCATGTGCGCTTCACAAATCTCTATGTCATCTCCTAGATGCAGCTACCACGTTCTATTTGGAGCTATTCCAAATAACTGTTCTACTATACGAATCCAGTTTACTACTCAGAATAATCTGGATTAGTGTCAAAGTTTGCATTGGCGTAACCCTTTATGAAAAACTCTTTTACCACCTCCATAATCGAGAAAATTCCTTAGTCCACTAGTTACTAAGGATAACTTTGACCACTGTCCTGTGATCCGTTCTTGGATCACTCTTGTACCCCTTGACTGACTCATGGCAAGGCACACTTCAGGTGCGGCACACAGCATAGCATACTGTAGAGCCTATGTCTTAAGCATAGCGGACGACCTTCGTCCTTTCTCTCTATTCTGCCGTGGTCGAGCTTTAAGTCTTAACTTCATACCTTACAACTCAGGCAAGAACTCCTTCTTCGACTGATCCATCTTGAACACCTTGAAGATCATGTCAAGGTATGTGCTCATTTGAATGTACCATTAAGCGTTTTGATCTATCCTTATAGATCTTGATGCTCAATGCTCAAGTAGCTTAATCCAGGTGTTCCATTGAAACCACTTTCCAAATAACCCTATATGCTTTCCAGAAATTCTACGTCATTTCCGATCAACAATATGTTAAAACATATACTCATCAGAAATTCTATAGTGCTCCCACTCACTTCTTTGGAAATACAAGTTTCTCATAAACTTTGTATACACCCAAAATCTTTGATCAGCTCATCAAAGCATACATTCCAACTCCGAGATGCTTACTCCAGTCCCTAGAAGGATTGCTGGAGCTTTGCATACTTATTAGCATCTTTCAGGATTGACAAAACCTTCCGGTTGTATCACATACAACCTTTCCTCAAGAAAAATCTTTGAGGAAACAATGTTTTGACATGCTATCTGCAAGATTTCATAAATAACACAGTAATCGCTAATATAATTCCAACAGACTCTTAGCATCGCTACGAGTGAGAAAGTCTCACCGTAGTCAACTCCTTGAACTTGTCGGAAAACATCTTAACGACAAGTCGAGCTTTCTTAATGGTGACATTTACCATCATTGTCCGTCTTCCTTTTAAATCCATCTGTACTCAACAGCCTCACGACCATCAAGTAGTTCTTCCAAAGTCTACACTTTGTTTTCATACATGGATCCTCTCTCGGATTTTTATGGCCTCGAGCCATTTATCGGAATCCGGGCCCACCATCGCTTCTCCATAGCTCGTAGGTTCATTCTTGTCTAGCAACATGACTTCCAAGACAGGATTACGTACCACTCTGAAGTAGTACGCATCCTTGTCATCCTACGAGGTTTGAGAGTGACTTGATCTGAAGTCTCATGATCAATATCATAAGCTTCCACTTCAATTGGTGTAGGTGCCACAGGAACAACTCTTTGTGCCCTGCTATACACTAGTTGAAGTGACGGTTCAATAACCTCATCAAGTCTCCACCATCCTCCCACTCAATTCTTTCGAGAGAAACTTTTCCTCGAGAAAGGACCCGATTCTAGAAACAATCCTTTATTGCTTTCGGATCTGAGACAGGAGGTATACCCAACTGTTTTTGGGTTGTCCTATGAAGATGCATTTATCCGCTTTGGGTTCGAGCTTATCGGCCTGAAACTTTTCCACATAAGCATCGCAGCCCCAAACTTTTAAGAAATGACAGCTTAGGTTTCTCTAAACCATAGTTCATACGGTGTCATCTCATCAGAATTACGTGGTGCCCTATTTAAAGTGAATGTGGTTGTCTTTAATGCCTAACCCATAAACTATTGTGGTAATTCGATAAGAGACACCATGGTATGCATCATATCCAATAGGGTGCAGTTATGATGTTCGGACACACCATCACACTATGGTGTTCCAGGCTGTATTAGTTGTGAAACGATTTCCACAATGTCTTAATTTTGTGCCAAACTCGTAATTCAGATATTCATCTCTATGATCATATCATAGATCTTTTATCCTCTTGTCACGACGATCTTTCAACTTCACACTGAAATTACTTGAACCTTTCAATAATTCAGACTCGTGATTCATCAAGTAAATGTACTCAACATCTACTCAAATCATCTGTGAAGAAAGAACATAACGATATCCACTACATGCCTCAGCACTCATTGGACTGCACACATCAAAATGTATTACTTCCAACAATTTGCTTTCTAGTTCCATTTTATTGAAACCGAGGCTTTCAGTCATCTTGCCCATGTGGTATGATTTGCATGCCTCAAGTGATCCAAAATCAAGTGAGTCCAAACGGTCCATTTGCATGGAGTTTCTTCATGCATACACACCAATAGACATGGTTCGCATGTCTCAAACTTTTCAAAAATGAGTGAGTCCAAAGATCCATCAACATGGAGCTTCTTCATGCGTTTTATACCGATATGACTTACGTGGCTGTGCCACAAGTAGGTGGTACTATCATTACTATCTTTTGGCATGAACATGTGTATCACTACGATCGAGATTCAATAAACCATTCATTTTAGGTGTAAGACCATCGAAGGTATTATTCAAATAAACAGAGTAACCATTATTCTCCTTAAATGAATAACCGTATTGCGATAGACATAATCCAATCATGTCTATGCTCAACACAAACACCAATCTCGATGGTAGAAGGAGCGTACAATATTTGATTATATCAACATTGGAAACACTTCCAACACATATCATCAGCTCACCTTTAGCTAGTCTCCGTTTATTCCGCAGCTTTTATTTCGAGTTACTAACACTCAGCAACCGAACCGGTATCTAATACCCTGGTGCTACTAGGAGTACTAGTAAAGTACACATCAACACAATGTATATCCAATATACTTCTATCGACCTTGCCAGCCTTCTAATCTACCAAGTATCTAGGGTAATTCTGCTCCAGTGGTTGTTCCCCTTATTACAGAAGCACTTAGTCTCGGGTTTGGGTTCAACCTTGGGTTTCTTCACTAGAGCAGCAGCTGAATTGCCGTGTCATGAAGTATCCCTTCTTGCCCTTGCCCTTCTTGAAACTAGTGGTTTCACTAACCATCAACAATTGATGCTCCTTCTTGATTTCTACTTTCGCGGTGTCAAACATTGCGAATATCTCAAGGATCATCATATACGTCCCTGATATATTATAGTTCATCACGAAGCTCAAGCAGCTTGGTGGTAATGACTTCGGAGAAACATCACTGTCTCATCTGGAAGATCAACTCCCACTCAATTCAAATGATTGATGTACTCAGACAATCTGAGCACAAGCTCAACAATTGAGCTTTTCTCCCTTAGTTTGCAGGCTAAGAAAATCGTCAGAGGTCTTATACCTCTTGACGTGGGCACGAGCCTGAAATCCCAATTTCAGCCCTCAAAACATCTCATATGTTTCGCGACATTTCAAAAACGTCTTCGGTGCCTCAACTCTAAACCGTTTAACTGAACTATCATGTAGTTATCAAAACGTGTATGTCAGATGTTCGCAACATCCACAGACAACGTTCGAGGTTCAGCACACTGAGCGGTGCATTAAGGACATAAGCCTTCTATGAAGCAATGAGGACAATCCTCGGTTTACGGACCTCGTCCGCATAATTGCTACTATCAACTTTCAACTAAATTTTCTCTAGGAACATATCTAAACAGTAGAACTGAAGCGCGAGCTATGACATAATTTGCGAAGACCTTTTGACTATGTTCAGGATAATTAAGTTCATCTTATGAACTCCCACTCAGATAGACATCCCTCTAGTCATCTAAGTGATTACATGATCCGAGTCAACTAGGCCGTGTCCGATCATCACGTGAGACGGACTAGTCAACATCGGTGAACATCTTCATGTTGATCATATCTGCCATACGACTCATGCTCGACCTTTCGGTCTTCTGTGTTCCGAGGCCATGTCTGTACATGCTAGGCTCGTCAAGTCAACCTAAGTGTTTGCATGTGTTCCGAGGCCATGTCTGTACATGCTAGGCTCGTCAACACCCGTTGTATGTGAACGTCTGAATAAAACACCCGATCATCACGTGGTGTTTTGAAACAGCGAACTGTCGCAACGGTGCACAGTTAGGGGGAACACTTCTTGAAATTATTATGAGGGATCATCTTATTTACTACCGTCGTTCTAAGCAAATAAGATGTATAAACATGATAAACATCATATGCAATCAAATAATAGTGACATGATATGGCCAATATCATATAGCTCCTTTGATCTCCATCTTGGGGCTCCATGATCATCTTGTCAACCGGCATGACACCATGATCTCCATCATCATGATCTCCATCATCGTGTCTTCTTGAAGTTGTCTCGTCATCTATTACTTCTACTACTATGGCTAACGCTTTAGCAATAAAGTAAAGTAATTACATGATGTTTAAGTTGACACGCAGGTCATAAATAAATTAAGACAACTCCTATGGCTCCTGCCGGTTGTCATACTCATCGACATGCAAGTCGTGATTCCTATTACAAGAACATGATCAATCTCATACATCACATATATCATTCATCACATCCTTTGGCCATATCACATCACATAGCATACCCTGCAAAAACAAGTTAGACGTCCTCTAATTGTTGTTGCATGTTTTACGTGGCTGCTATGGGTTTCTAGCAAGAACGTTTCTTACCTACGCAAAACCACAACGTGATATGCCAATTGCTATTTACCCTTCATAAGGACCCTTTTCATCGAATCCGATCCGACTAAAGTGGGAGAGACAGACACCCGCTAGCCACCTTATGCAACTAGTGCATGTCAGTCGGTGGAACCAGTCTCACGTAAGAGTACGTGTAAGGTCGGTCCGGGCCGCTTCATCCCACATGCCGCCGAATCAAGATTGGACTAGTAACGGTAAGCATATTGAACAAAATCAACGCCCACAACTACTTTGTGTTCTACTCGTGCATAGAATCTACGCAATAGACCTAGCTCGATACCACTGTTGGGGAACGTAGCAGAAATTCAAAATTTTCCTACGTGTCACCAAGATCTATCTATGGAGAGACTAGCAACGAGGGGAAGGAGAGTGCATCTACATACCCTTGTAGATCGCTAAGCGGAAGCGTTCAAGTGAACGGGGTTGATGGAGTCGTACTCGTCGTGATTCAAATCACCGATGACCAAGTGCCGAACGCACGGCACCTCCGCGTTCAACACACGTGCAGCCCGGTGACGTCTCCCACGCCTTGATCCAGCAAGGAGAGAGGGAGAGGTTGAGGAAGACTCCATCCAGCAGCAGCACAACGGCGTGGTGGTGATGGAGGAGCGTGGCAATCCTGCAGGGCTTCGCCAAGCACCACAGAAGAGGAGGGAGAGAGAGATGCAGGGCTGCACCAACGAGAGATCGAATCACGTGTTATGGGCAGCCCTAGGCCTCATATATATAGGGAAGGGGAGGGGCTGCGCCCCCTCTAGGGTTCCCACCCCCTAGGGGGGCGGCAGCCCTAGATGGGGATCAAGGATGGCGGCCAAGAGGGGGAGAGGAGAGGGAGGCGCACCAATATGGGCCTTAAGGCCCATATCCCTTAGGGTTTGCCCCCTTTCCACCTCTTAGGCGCCATGGGCTCTTGTGGGAGGCGCACCAGCCCACTAAGGGGCTGGTCCCTCACCACTCTTAGCCCACGCAAGCCTCCGGGGTTGGTGGCCCCACTTGGTGGACCCCCGGGACCCTCCCGGTGGTCCCGGTACGTTACCGATAAACCCCGAAACTCTTCCGGTGACCAAAACAGGACTTCCCATATATAAATCTTTACCTCCGGACCATTCCGGAACTCCTCGTGACGTCGGGATCTCATCCGGGACTCCGAACAACATTCGGTAACCACATACAAGCTTCCTTTATAACCCTAGCGTCATCGAACCTTAAGTGTGTAGACCCTACGGGTTCGGGAGACATGCAGACATGACCGAGATGACTCTCCGGTCAATAACCACAGCGGGATCTGGATACCCATGTTGGCTCCCACATGTTCCACGATGATCTCATCGGATGAACCACGATGTCAAGGACTTAATCAATCCCATATTAATTCCCTTTGTCTAGCGGTACGATACTTGCCCGAGATTCGATCGTCGGTATCCCGATACCTTGTTCAATCTCGTTACCGGCAAGTCTCTTTACTCGTTCCGTAACACATCATCCCGTGATCAACTCCTTGATCACATTGTGCACATTATGATGATGTCCTACCGAGTGGGCCCAGAGATACCTCTCCGTTTACACGGAGTGACAAATCCCAGTCTCGATTCGTGCCAACCCAACAGACACTTTCGGAGATACCCGTAGTGCACCTTTATAGTCACCCAGTTACGTTGTGACGTTTGGTACACCCAAAGCACTCCTACGGTATCCGGGAGTTGCACAATCTCATGGTCTAAGGAAATGATACTTGACATTAGAAAAGCTTTAGCATACGAACTACATGATCTTGTGCTAGGCTTAGGATTGGGTCTTGTCCATCACATCATTCTCCTAATGATGTGATCCCGTTATCAATGACATCCAATGTCCATGGTCAGGAAACCATAACCATCTATTGATCAACGAGCTAGTCAACTAGAGGCTTACTAGGGACATGGTGTTGTCTATGTATCCACACATGTATCTGAGTTTCCTATCAATACAATTATAGCATGGATAATAAACGATTATCATGAACAAGGAAATATAATAATAACTAATTTATTATTGCCTCTAGGGCATATTTCCAACAGTAATTCCAACTTATAAGCGACTTCTCCCATACGTTTCAAGATCTTAAACGGTCCAACGAAACGCGGTGCTAACTTTCCCTTAACTCCAAAGCGCTTAACTCCTCGAAGTGGGGATACTCGGAGATAAACTCTGTCTCCGGTTCTGTAAACTGTCTCCTTGCGTTTAGAATCTGCGTAGCTCTTCTGCCTGGACTGGGCTACCTTGAGCCTATCGCGAATCAACTTAACTTTCTGTTCAGACTCCTTAATCAAATCTGGTCCAAAGAATTGACGGTCTCCAACTTCGTCCCATGACAACGATGTCCTGCACCTCCTTCCGTATAAAGCTTCGAAAGGTGCCATCTTCAAACTGGTTTGGTAACTGTTGTTATAAGAAAACTCCGCATACGGCAAGTTATCGTCCCAGCTAGATCCATAATCTAGTGCACAAGCTCTCAGCATATCTTCCAAAATCTGATTGACTCTCTCGGTCTGTCCATCTGTCTGCGGATGAAGAGCTGTGCTGAACTCTAGTCTGGTTCCTAAAGTTTCATGCAACTGATTCCAAAACTTTGAGGTAAATTGGGTTCCTCTATCTGATACGATACTCCTCGGAACTCCATGCAAACAAACGATCCTAGTCATGTATATCTTCGCCAACTTAGCACTGGTGTAAGTGGTCTTAACTGGAATGAAATGTGCTACCTTCGTCAAACGATCAACTACTACCCATATCGAGTCATATCCTGCTTTCGTCCTGGGTAGTCCTGTGATAAAATCCATGCCTATCTTATCCCACTTCCATTCGGGTATCGGCAATGGTTGTAACAATCCTGCTGGCTTCTGATGCTCTGCCTTTACTCTTTGACATACGTCACAAACCGCTACATAGGCTGCAATATCCTTCTTCATTCCGGTCCACCAGAATGTTTCCCTCAAATCCAAATACATCTTGGTATTCCCTGGGTGAATCGAATACGGTGAATCATGTGCCTCTTGCAAAATCAACTTCCTGATCTCTGGGTCATTGGGCACATAAACACGGTCTTCAAACCATAAGGTATCGTGCTCATCCTCTCGAAATCCCTTTGCTTTTCCTTTGCTCAATTTCTCTTTTATAGCAGCAATCTCCTTGTCAGATTTCTGAGCTTCTCTGATTCTATCCATCAATGTTGACTGAATCTCCAATGCTGCTACATAGCCTCTCGGAACTATTTCCAAACATAGCTCACGAAGGTTTTCTGCTAACTCCTTTGGTATTTTCCCCGTCACTAGGGTGTTGACATGGCTCTTACGGCTCAATGCGTCAGCTACTACATTAGCTTTTCCGGGATGGTAATGCAATCTCATGTCATAATCCTTGATGAGCTCCAACCATCTCCTTTGTCTGAGGTTCAACTCCTTCTGCGTGAAAATGTACTTCAAACTCTTGTGATCCGTGTACACCTCACAATGATTTCCAATGAGAAAATGTCTCCACGTTTTCAATGCATGCACTACGGCTGCTAACTCCAAATCATGCGTGGCATAATTCAACTCATGAGGCTTCAGTTGTCGTGAAGCATACGAAACAACTCTCCCTTCCTGCATAAGCACTGCTCCAAGTCCTCGACGTGAAGCGTCGCAATACACCTCATAATCCTTGGTCTGATCTGGCAAAATCAATAGTGGTGAGGTGACCAAGCGTTTCTTCAACTCCTGGAAACTAGCCTCACACTCCTCAGTCCAATTGAACTTAGTATCCTTCTTTAACAATTCAGTCATAGGCTTCGCAATCCTTGAGAAATTCTCAATGAATCTCCGGTAGTATCCTGCGAGTCCAAGAAAACTCCGGATCTCTCCAACTGTTGTTGGTGATTCCCATTCGGTTACGGTCTCAACCTTAGTGGGGTCAACTGCTATACCTTCTCCGGATATAACGTGTCCGAGGAATCCAACTTCCTTCAACCAAAACTCACATTTGCTGAATTTGGCGTATAACTGATGTTCCCTTAGTTTCTCCAAAACCAAACGCAAATGTTCCTTATGCTCCTCTTCATTCTTTGAATAAACCAGGATGTCATCAATGAACACTACGACGAACTTATCCAGAAACTCCATAAACACTTTGTTCATCAGGTTCATGAAATAGGCAGGTGCGTTAGTTAATCCAAATGACATAACGGTATACTCATACAGTCCATATCTCGTGGTGAATGTTGTCTTAGGTATGTCCTGCTCTCGAATCTTCAATTGATGGTACCCTGATCGCAAATCGATCTTGGAAAACACTTTAGCTCCTTGCAATCGATCAAACAGATCGTTGATCATTGGCAGTGGGTACTTATTCTTGATGGTTACTTCATTCAATCCCCGATAATCTACAACCATCCTTAATGATCCATCTTTCTTTTCCACTAGAAGTACGGGTGATCCCCAAGGCGAAGAACTTGGGCGAATGTAAACTTTCTCCAATAACTCCTTAATCTGATTCTTAATTTCTACCAAATCCTTTGCTGGCATCCTATATGGTCTCTTTGATATTGGCCCAGTGCCTGGCAATAACTCAATCAAAAACTCAATGTCTCTATCCGGTGGCATGCCTGGCAATTCCTCAGGAAATACATCAGGAAAATCCTTTACCACTGGTACTTCCTCCTGCACAACTCCTGTTAGGCAGTTTACTTGTGTCCTTTTTGGCACATGCCGGGATACATACTTGATCCTTCTTCCTTCTGGTGTGGTATGCAAAATTGTCTTACTGGCGCAATCGATGTTTCCTCCATACTTTGATAACCAATCCATGCCTAATATCACATCCAGTCCTTGAGATTCCAATACTATTAGGTCTGAGGGAAACACATAGTTACCAATCCTTAATGGTAACCGATCACACCATAAACTTGCCACATACTCTGCTCCTGGCGAGCTTACTAGCATTGGTGTCCTAAGAGCTTGGGTTGGTAGGTTATACTTATCCACAAATCCGCTTGATATGTATGAATGCGATGCACCAGTATCAAAAAGAACGAGTGTAGTGAATGACTTAACCAAAAACTTACCGATTACTGCATCGGGCTGATCTTCAACCTCCTCCACATTAACGTGGTTCACCTGTCCTCTATTGAAAGGGTTCGGCTTCTTCCCAGAGCTTCCATTGCCATTTCCATTCTGGCCTTCGGGACATTCATTGGCATAATGTCCGGTCTTGGAACACTTGAAACAGGTGACTTGACTCAGATCTCTCTTGGTTGGGGTTGATGGGATGGTCCGGTTTTGGCTGTTGCTTCCTCCATTCCCATTACCATTCTTGTGGCCATTATGGTTGTGCGAGCTACCACCTCCATGGGTGTGCTGAAACTGAAATCCCGCTTTAGGGGTAAAACGGGGCTTCTGCTGGGCTCCAGAGTTATACTTCCCCTGTCCATACTTCCTCTTACGGTTCTCAATCTGCTGTTGCTTCCCTTCAATCATGATGGCACGATCTACCAACTCCTGGTAGTTGTTGAAACTCGCTACCATCAATTTCATGCTTAGTTCATCATTCAATCCTTCCAGAAACTTCTCCTACTTAGCTGCATCCGTAGCAACGTCATCTGGGGCATAACGTGCTAACTTGCTGAAATCATCAACGTACTGGCCAACTGTCCTTCCTCCTTGGCGTAAGTTGCGAAACTCACGCTTCTTCAGGGCCATAGCTCCTGTTGAAACATGGGCAGTGCGGAAAGCTTGCTGAAACTGATCCCATGTGACAGTGTCAACTGGGTAAGTGGCTGTGAAATTCTCCCACCATGCTGTCGCGGGTCCGTCAAGCTGGTGAGCGGCAAACTTCACTTTCTCACCATCCGTGCATCCTGCAGTGGTCAACTCCCTTCCTATCTTGCGGAGCCAATCTTCTGCTACTATCAGCTCGATGCTACTGGAAAACACCGGCGGATTTAGCCTAAGGAAACGAGCTAAGTGGTCAACAGGTGGTGGTGGTGGGTTGTTGTTGTTGTTCTGCTGGTTCTGGACTAACATCTGCATCAATTGATTTTGCTGCTGGATCAATTGAGTGAGCTCCGGTGGGAATCCATTGTCACGTCTCGGGGGCATCTGAGGGTTTAGAAAAGACGAGATTTAAGAATAGAGGGAGGTCTAAAGGGAAAACACTACCCCAATGCACATGAGCAAATGCACACAAAACACTTCATTCAATCAAACAAGGGCTTACAATCGGTCTAAAACTATCGCAAAAGTGCTCGAACTATTGTGTTTACATGGGGGAATACTACTACTATCTGGTGGTCATCTAGAAATTTGAACCGGTGGAAGACTCCATGATATCTGCTCCAGCTTCATCTTCAAAGTCGGGTTCACTTGGATCCGAATCGGTGTCGTCGATGATGATGTAGTTGTCCGGACATGCGACGTACTCGTCTTCCTCCATGGATGCTAACTTCCTCTTGAGTTCTTCAATCTCCTGCTTAAGATCGCCATTGTGCCTTGCTAGAGCTACGATCTCGTCCATGTAGTCCTTGCGTGTAGACTTCAGTTCTCCTTCTAGCTCGATGATCCTTGCCTTCGCATTCTTCAACTCTATCATATCATTGCACATCTGGTTCTTGTGGCATCGAATGTGTTGGTTTAACTCCCGGATGAAAGATGCAATAGATCTATCCTTCTTGGTGCTGACTAACTCCCATTGTTCATCTCGACGTCCGCAAATCTGGTAGATAGTGTCCTTGAGGTCTTCTTGATAAACTTCTCCAATGCGTCCTATGGTGATATGAGCTGCCATGCTCCTTCCCAGACTCCAGGTTGGTGCATTGAAAACACTATCTATAGGCTTCGTGATTGGCGCGAATGTTCTTCCCGGAACATGAGCTTGAATCTTCCAGCGCTCCTCTTCAGGCAGAGTGGCGTTGAAGGTTCCCGTGAAGCTTGGTAATCCAATGTTCAGGTACTTGGTGACTTCCTTCAGGTGAAATCCAAATGGTGTGCCTTCATCCGGTTGGGCGTACTTAATCTTCGCGTGCGTCATCCTAAAAGAGTAGAAAAGATGAGGAGTTAGAAAATGAGAAGAGAATGGTGATCTATGGCTTTAACTTAGTGGTCGTGTCCTACAGTCAACGTGTGCTCTGATACCATCTCTGTGGCGACCCGACCCGAATGGATCAAGTCTACTATGCTCGGGTGTCATCCCTGGATCAGTAATGCTGACACCACACAGTACATCGAAGGATTTATAGCAGAGTGGCAATCACACACTTATTACATCGTTGTCTCAAAGAGAACTTATTACAATAAACATGGCTTAAGGCCATCTAGTGTCGATAACAGCGAAAGACTCGGAAGATAAATGGGTCCATCAACTCCAACGACATCACTGAGTATCGAACCACGACCTAAAAGCACCTCAATCGTTGTCTGAAAAGTCTGCAACATTAACGTTGCAGCCCGAAAACGGGTCAGCACATGGAATATGCTGGCAAAGTAACACATAGAGAGTAATGGAATGAAACAGCTATACTATATGCATTTATGGCTGGTGGAAAGCTCTATGGTTACAGTTTTTCGTAAAGCCAGTTTTTCCCTACTGCAAAGGAATAAATTTATTTAACTATCATGGTGGTTGTGAAACATTGAGAATGGTTGACAGCATTCTCAATCCCAATTAAAAATAATTAAAACCCAACAACATTAATTAGAAGTAACATGTTGAGATTCACATGATATTCAAGTACTAGATACTCAAGTTGTCGTTAACCGGGGACACGGCTAATTATGATTAGTTTGTACACTCTGCAGAGGTTTGCACACTTTTCCCCACATGACTCGATCGCCTCCGTTTGTTTTCTCGCACTACATGGTGTTTGAGAAACGGATGATCGAGACATAGTCTTTCAGAAGCGCTAGCACCTTACATGTGGGGTAGACTGTACCACCTACAACCCCTACATCTGCTAGTCCACCCCGTAAGAGTTCGCACAACTTAGTCAACTATGCCAAAGCCCATAGTAGCATGTGGCTGCACACGGAAGTTTCTAGCATGAAAGATCTTATGATCCCTTTGAGCCTGGGTGGCGGTCCGAAGAAAAACAGGCAAGTCCTGATAGACATCAGGTGCCTCAATCCACCCAGATGTGTGTTTAAGTTGCCACCTTAGATAAACCATTAAAAATTATCAACTCACATCTGTCATGGATATCACTCACCCAATCCACGTCTACTAGCATAGCACGACATAATAAGCAAACGTAGAAGTAACTCCCAAAGGTTTCATAATAGTACAGGTAATAGGTACTACCTCATCTATTTCCCATCCCACAATTTAATTAGATCCTAATCATGCAATGTGAGGAGGATTGATCTAATTCAATAAAACATGGGTTGTAGAAAAGGTATGATCAAAGTGTTACTTGCCTTGCTGATGATCCGCGAGACCTAGGGTTTCGAAGTAACAAGCGGCGTAATCCGGGTGATCTATCGCAGACAAACAACAAGCATACAATAAGTACTCATCTAATGCACAAGTAAAACTCGAACAAGAGAAAGAACCAGAAAGTTCAATTTAAGAACTCTGGTTGCAAAGAAAGAACGAACCGAACAAAGAAACGGAAAACAAACGGCGGAAGAAAACAACTCGATTCTAGCAAGTTGAAACTAGGTCAAATTTTACCGGGGCAAAAACTTGTTCAAGTTGATTAGACGGAACAGCGGTTTCGAAACGAAACTCCAGGCGCTTGAATCACCTGATTCCAATAACGAGCGGGAAGATAAACTAGAACGAAGATCGGATCTGAGATCACGATCGCGGAATAAATCCGATGAGAAGAAAAAGACGAACGGTTAAACAAACGGGCGTCGTTAACCGGGAAAAATCGGTGATCACGTTCGTTGAGACGAACGGTCCGAAAGAAGAACGAAAACTGATCTATGGTTTTCGGAAAAGAAACCGAAAAAGAAACGGAAAACCGATCTAGGGTTTCGGAAGAAAACCGAAACAAAAACCAGAAGAAAAAGAAAGAAATGGAGAGAAAACGGAACGGTTCTTTTAGGAAAAACCGGACCGAGGAAAGAAAAAGAGAGGCGCGGCTACCTCGGGAGGCGGGCTCCGGGCGGCGGCGGCGGTTTGGCGCGGGGCGGCGCGGGTGTGGGGTGGCGCGGCGTCGGTGTAGGGCGCGGGGTGGGGTGCGGTGGAGGGCTTGGGGCTTGGGGTTTGATTTGATGGGTTTAGAGGGGGGTGTTGGGGTATTTATATTGGGGAGGGGGGATTTACTTAGGGTAGGGGACAAGAAAATAGACTAGGATTAGGAAAAGGAAAACGAAACAAAGGAAAGGGGGCTAGCCTAGAGTCCTTCTAGGACTCGGCTAAGAGGCAAGAGGCGGCGGCTGCCTCGCCTGGCGCTGGCGCTGGCGCACGCGCGGCTGGGGCTGGGGCGGCGGCTGGCTGGGCCTTTGGCCCGGCTGGCCTGCTCTTATTTTTTTAAACGGTTTCGCGCGCAGAGAAACACAGAAAAGAAAATCTAAACGAGCTCCAAAAAATCTAAAGTAAATTTTCCCCGACTCCTAAAAATGAACCGAACAAAATGAACTTTTCTCCGGGCCTAAAATGCAATTTTTGGAAACGCGCATTTTTCCCTATCCAAATAAAATGCAAATAAAACTCCGGCAAACAAAATTTGATCTATTTATTAAATCTTCGTTTTTCCTCAATTTTGGGAAAGTCACATTATTCCCTCTCTTATATTTTTGAATATCGGAAAAATTATTGAAGATGAAATAAATAAATCAAATGATCCTCTTTTCCAAAATTTGAGAGAACTCAAATAGGAAAATAACGAAATCTCCAACTCTCTCCGAGGTCCTTGAGTTGCGTGAAATTTCTAGGATCAACTAAAAATGCAAGAAAATATAATATGCATGATGATCTAGTGTATAACATTCCAAATTGAAAATTTGGGATGTTACAGAATACTTATAGATTTGAGATCCGAAGTTTCCTTACTAGAGGATTCACCCCTATTTTTAGGAACATACATAAGCTTGGCAATTTTAGTGGGAGGACTTGGATTATTCTTTATGGAAAAAGCGGTTCCCAAGTTGGTAATAATATCCTCAAGTTTATCGATCCTAGTGGAATCGTGACTTATTTTCTCATTAACTATGGGTTCCTTCTCTTTAATATTTTTCAAAGTGACTCCTACTTTAGATCCATATTGAGAGATTCGGTTGTGGATCTTTTTATCCAAATTTTCAATTAACTCTACGATAGCAACCTTATTTTCAATAATTTTGAGCCTTTGCATTACATGCTCCAAAGTTAATACAGTTCCATTAACCAAAAGAGGGGGTGAGCCCAACAAATCTATCTTAGCAATATAAGAATCAAATGTATGGCTACCCAAGAAGTTCCCTCCGGTAATAGTATCAAGGACATATCTGTGCCAAGTAGTAGCGCCTACATAAAAATTGCAAAGAAGAACAAAAGTAGATTGCTTCCTGGTAGATCTATTTTGAGCATTGCAAATTCTATACAAAGCGTCTTTTAGATTTTCTCCCTCCCTTTGCTTAAAATTTAGAATTTCATTCTCCGGAGACAACAGAGAAGATAAGGGACTAGCCATAACGACAAGCAAATGGAAAAGATGCAAACGGAAAAAGAGAGGGAGGATAGAGAGAGAGGGCGAATAAAATGGCAAGGGTTAAGTGGGGAGAGGAAAACGAGAGGCAAATGGCAAATAATGTAATGCAGGAGATAAGGATTTTGATGGGTACTTGGTATATTGACTTTTGCGTAGACTCCCCGGCAACGGCGCTAGAAATCCTTCTTGCTACCTCTTGAGCACTGCGTTGGTTTTCCCTTGAAGAGGAAAGGGTGATGCAGCAATGTAGCGTAAGTATTTCCCTCAGTTTTTGAGAACCAAGGTATCAATCCAGTAGGAGGCTACGCGCTAGTCCCTCGTACCTGCACAAAGCAAATAACTCCTCGCAACCAACGCGATAAGGGGTTGTCAATCCCTTCACGGTCACTTACGAGAGTGAGATCTGATAGATATGATAAGATAATATTTTTGGTATTTTTGTGATGAAGATGAAAAGTAAAATAAAAGAAATGAAAATACCTAAGTGTTGGAAGATTAATATGATGGAAGATAGACCCGGGGGCCATAGGTTTCACTAGTGGCTTTTCTCAAGAGCATAGGTATTTTACGGTGGGTGAACGAATTACTGTTGAGCAATTGACAGAATTGAGCATAGTTATGAGAATATCTAGGTACGATCATGTATATAGGCATCATGTCCGAGACAAGTAGACCGACTCCTACCTGCATCTAATACTATTACTCCACTCATCGACCGCTATCCAGCATGCATCTAAAGTATTAAGTTCATGAAAACAGAGTAACGCCTTAAGCAAGATGACATGATGTAGAGGGATAAATTCATGCAATATGATAAAAACCCCATCTTGTTATCCTCGATGGCAACAATACAATACGTGCCTTGCTGCCCCTACTGTCACTGGGAAAGGACACCGCAAGATTGAACCCAAAGCTAAGCACTTCTCCCATTGCAAGAAAGATCAACCTAGTAGGCCAAACCAAACTGATAATTCGAAGAGACTTGCAAAGATAACCAATCATACATAAAAGAATTCAGAGAAGAATCAAATATTGTTCATAGATAATCCTGATCATAAACCCACAATTCATCGGTCTCAACAAACATACCGCGAAAAGAAGATTACATCGAATAGATCTCCACAAGAGAGGGGGAGAACTTTGTATTGAGATCCAAAAAGAGAGAAGAAGCCATCTAGCTAATAAATATGGACCCGAAAGTCTGAGGTAAACTACTCACACTTCATCGGAGGGGCTATGGTGTTGACGTAGAAGCCCTCCGTGATGGATGCCCCCTCCGGCGGAGCTCCGGAACAGGCCCCAAGATGGGATCTCGTGGATACAGAAAGTTGCGGCGGTGGAATTAGGGTTTTGGCTCCGTCTCTGATCGTTTGAGGGTACGTAGGTATATATAGGAGGAAGGAGTACGTCAGTGGAGCAACAGGGGGCCCACGACGGTGGAGGGCGCACTTGGGGGGAGGCGTGCCCCCCTACCTGGTGGCCTCCTCCTTTGTTTCTTGACGTAGGGCCCAAGTCTCCTGGATCATGTTCGGTGAGAAAATCACGTTCCCGAAGGTTTCATTCCGTTTGGACTCCGTTTGATATTCCTTTTCTTTGAAACCCTAAAATAGGCAAAAAACAGCAATTCTGGGCTGGGCTTCGGTTAATAGGTTAGTCCAAAAAATAATATAAAAGTGGATAATAAAGCCCAATAATGTCCAAAACAGTAGATAATATAGCATGGAGCAATAAAAATTTTAGATACGTTGGAGACGTATCATTTATGGATCTAGAACTAAAGATGAAAATACTTAGATCTATGCATTATGCCTAGCTCGGGGCATAAAACGATAGTGCTTGTTGGGAGGCAACCCAATGAATAAAATTTATTTTTGTCTTTTTCTTTCTGTTCTTGAGTGTTTGCACAATTATGCTACTGTTATGATTGTGTTTTTTATGTTTTAATTAGTGTTTGTGCCAAGCAAAGCCTTTGGGACCATGTTGGGTGATAGTTGAGTTGGTCTTGTCAAAAAACACAAACTTTTGCATGAAGTAAAACAATTTTAATTAATCAGATAAGCGCGTTAAAATCCTGATTTTTTATACAATATTGATATACAAAGTTGCCACGTTGTCCTAATTTTTTCAAAATTTTTGGTGTTACATAAGTATTCAAAGTTTTCAGATTGCTATAGACTGTTCTGTTTTTGACAGATTCTGTTTTCTTTGCATTGTGTTCTTATTTTGGTGAATCTATGGTTTGTATTGGAGGGTATAAGCCATGGTAAAGTTGGAATATAGTAGATATATTGCAAATATAAAATATGAATGGGTATGCAACAGTACTTAGAGTAGTGATTTGCTTGGTTATACTAACGGATCTCACGAAGGTTTTGTTGAGTTTTTTGTGATTGAAGTTTTCAAGTTTTTGGGTGAGATCATGATGGATGAAGGAATAAGGAGTAAGAAGAGTTTAAGATTGGGGATGCCCATGGCACCCCAAGTTATTATCCAAAGAGGAACAAGCAACTAAGCTTGGGGATGCCCCGAGTGGCATCCCCGGTATTTTACTTGGAGCTATATTTTTATTCGTCACATATCATGAGTTTTGCTTGGAGCGTCTTGTATTATATGAGTATTTTCTTGTTTTTATTTTTAGTTTGTGTCATCTATCCTTGCTGGAACACCTATTAGAGAGAGCCAAAATTATGCTATGATTTGTTAAAATTGCTCTATGTGCTTCACTTAAATTTTTTGATCTATGGAATTGCTCGAGTGCTTCACTTATATCTTTTTGAGCACAATGTGCTTTAATATTTTTGAATAAATTCTCTCATTCTTCACTTAGATTTATTTGAGAGTTAGTAATTTTTTAAAAGAAATTCTCTCATGCTTCACTTAGATTTATTTGAGCTATCAAAAGCAACTTATGAAACTAGTCCCAAAGTGATACATATTCAAGACGGATATAATAAAAACCTTCATAAAGTTCATTGGACAAAATAAACTTGATTCCTTTTAATAGTTTTGTGATATGATGATAGTGATATGTGACTCATGTTGATGAGTAATTATGGTTTAGTAAGAATATTGATGTTAAGGTTTGTGATTCCCTATGCAAGCATGAAAGTCAATAGTTATGCAATGAAATTACATCCTACTTGTGGTGCATTATTTGGTGTTAGTTATGCTCAATGCTCGCTTATAAGATTTTTCGTTTCTTGGTTTGATGCTTCTCAATCTTTTCCTAGCCTTCACTTTTACTAAGTGGTATTACTAATTGTGCATCCAAAATACTTAAACCCACTTTTGCCATATGAGTCCACTATACCTACATATATGCGGTATTTCCGTGCCATTCTAAGAAAATTAATATGTGCCATCTCTAATTTTCAAAATAAATTTCCTTTTTTTGTGGCGTACCGCTCATGAAACGGTAGGGGGTGGCTGATATTTTTCCATGCTAGATGTGTTATTCTCAAGATGAGTGTTGAAACTTCTCCAATGTATCTATAATTTATGAAGTATTCATGTTGTTATATTATCATTTTGGATGTTTCACAATCATTTTATAGAAACTTTATATCATTTTTTGGGACTAACCTATTGACCCAGTGCCCAGTGCCACATGCTATTTTTGCTTGTTTTTTACATAGCAGGAAATCAATATCAAATGGAGTCCAAACACCGCGAAACTTTTTGTTAATTGTTTACGGACCAGATGACATCCAATGGGCCAGAGCAACACCTGGGGGGGTGCCCCAAGGGGGGGCACAACCCACCAGGGCGCGCTTGGGGCCCAGGCGCACCCAGGTGGGTTGTGCCCACCTCGGTGGCCTCCCGTAGCCCCTCTTCGCTCTATAAATAGTCAAATATTCCAAAAACCCTTGGGGTAACCCTAGATCAGAAGTTCTGCCACCGCAAGCCTCTGTAGCCACGAGAAACCAATCTAGACCCCGTTCCGGCACCCCGTCGGAGGGGGGAATCATCACTGGTGGCCATCTTCATCATCGCGGCGGCCACCACGATGAGGAGGGAGTAGTCCACCCTCGGGGCTGAGGATTTGTATCAGTAGCTATGTGTTTAATCTCTCTCTCTCTCATGTTCTTGAGATGTCACGACCTTGATGTATCATAGGCTTTATAAATATAGTTGGATCATATGGTGTTTTCCCCTCTCTATCTTGTTGTTAATTGAGTTTTCCCTTAGAGATTTCGTTTTATCGATTGAATACTTTTATGGATTTGAGAGCACTTGATATATGTCTTGCATATGAATACCCGTGGTGACAATGGGGTATTATTTTGATTCACTTGATATATGTTTTGGCACTCAAATCGCAGATTCCTGAGGTGACATTGGGGTAATCTACACATAGGGGTTGATGCACGTTTTTGTCTTTGTTTCTCCGGTAGAAATCTTGGTGCACTCTTTGAGGTTCTTTGTGTTGGATTGAGTGTTGTGAATCTAAAATTATTTGGTGTTATTTTAGTACGAACTATTGGATAGATCGATCGGAAAGAATAGCTTCGAGGTGGTTTCGTACCCTACAAACAATTTCTTCTTATGTTCTCCGCTAGGTAGGAACTTTGGAGTGATTCTTCATCGCACTTAGAGGGATGGTTATATGATCCAATTATATTAGCATTGTTGAGAGATTGCACTAGCGAAAGTACGGACCCTAGGCCTCATTTTCAAGCATTGCAGTACCGTTTGTGCTCCATTTGATCAATTGCTACCTTGCTGTTTTTTATTATTCCTCTTACAAAAATCAATATCTACAATCATTACTAGACTTGTACCACCATATCTTCACCGAACTAGTGCACCTATACAAATTACCATTGTATTTGGTGTGTTGGGCACACAAGAGACCTTTTATTATTTGGTTCCAGGGTTGTTTGAGAGAGACCATCTTCCTCCTATGCCTCTCATGGGTTGATAAACCTTAGGTCATCCATTTGAGGGAAAATTGCTGCTGTCCTACAAAACTCTTTGCTTGGAGGCCCAACACGTGACTACAAGAAATAAAGTTGCGTAGTAGACATCGAGCTCTTTTCTAGTGCCATTGCTAGGGAGGTTAGGTAAGCGGCACTCACATCCCGTCAACGAAGCTCTTTTCAGGCACCGTTGCCGCGGAGGTGAGTGCTTGAAGGTATATCTTTATATCTTGCAATCAAATCTTTTAGTTTCTTGTTTATCACTAGTTTGGTTTATAAAAGAAAACTACAAAAAATGGAGATTGGTTTACCTCAAGTTGTTCTTTATCTTTATAATGTTTTTCTTGAGAATAAGGATTCCGATAATTATGCTCAATTTCTAGAAAAAGAATTCAAAAAAATTATGGCATAAAAACGTTGGATGATGGGCATGATTACAATATTGCTAGTTTGAATTCTTTGAATATCCATGATGTTAGTGATGATTGCATTAGTCATGATAATGATGTCTCCTATAAGAATGTCAATTTTTGCAGAGTGAATTGGGAGTGCAAATGCACATCAAAAAGGGAAGATAGATTTTGTAAGAAGCATAAATATTTAGAAATGAAAAAGTTGCAAGAGAGGCTAGATGATTGTGCTGACAGATTTAATTTTTCTCGCCATCCTTGTGAACTTTGAAAGGAACATGGTCATTTAAATCTCCAATGCAAATTATTTCACGATCAAATCGTGTCCAAAAATTGTGATAACTTGATTACCCTTGAGCATCATAAAGAGCTTAGTCTTCTTTTGGGGTATGAAGAAATGAAACGTATAACTGAGGGTATTCCAAAATTTAATCTCAAGAGGTTTCTTGATTTTTATCTAGAGGAAATTTATATGTTTTGTGTGGTAAATTGCATTGAGAATCCTTATATTGCCAACTATCTAAAGACAAGAAAACAAATAGAATATGAAGAGAGTACTAATGAAAGGGAAAATATTTCCCAATACCCTCCTAAGTGTTTATTATGATGAATTAGGCAACGAGGAGGAGCTTCCTATCCAATCAATCTCTTCAACAAGAAGCTCGAAAAAATTGATTAAACCCATACGTGGGGTGGTGAGGAAGAAGAAAAGAAGAAAGAATAGAGGTAAAAAAGTATCTCTTCCAAATATTGTTGCTCCTATTATTGTGGTGCCTCATGAAAATGAATCGAAAATAATTGTGGAAGATGATGCACTTGATGATGATTTTGTTATGCCTATTGGTTGTTGTGATAATTATGATTGGGAAGATAATGATACTTCTTATAATCTTGAAATCTTTTTGGCATCAACTTGGGAAATTATGATGATAGCAATTGCTATACCTTGGTGCTATTCATATTATTAATGATGAGACTGATTATGCTTATGATATGCCAAGCCACAAGCTTGGGGATGCTATGTTTGATGAGAATGACATGTTTGAGAATTTATCTTCTGCAATTAATGTTTGTCCCAAGCTTGGGATGCTATGTTTAATGAAGATGATATTTTTAGTCCCCCTACTTTGAACGATCAAATTTGCTATGCTGATTGCATGACTCTTATCTATGATGAGAACAAAGTTGCTACTTATGATGATTATTATGATGATACTTATGTTATAAAAAGTAGTGATGATTATATTTATAAAACTTCTCATAGTTATGATTACCCTTTTCTGAACATTACTCTTTTAATGTGGAAACAATTTATAGCATTTGAGTTTCATATGATACTCCAACCATTGTGTATGAGAAGTAATTTTCTTATGTGGAGAGTAATAAAATTTCTATGCTTGCCGATAATGAAAAGAATGTTTTATGTGATGCTTATATTGATGAATCTATTCATGATGCTACTGAAAATTATTATGAGAGAGGAACTTATGATTAATGATGCTCTTGTTATGTTTCAATCCTTATCTTTTATGTGAGCATCATTGAACTCATCATGCCTAGCTTAAAAGGCATTAAAGAAGAGCACTTGTTGGGAGACAACCCAACACTTTTACCTACTGTTTTTGTGTGTTCACATGATTATGCTACTGTAGTAATCATGTTTTATTGCTTTCATTTCAATAAAGTGCTAAGTAAGACCGTTGGGATGGTCTGTGGTTATAGTTGATTTGATCTTGCTGAAAAACAGAAACTTTTGTGCTCTAGAAAACAATTCTCATTTTTGACAGAAGCGTGATAAAATACTAATTATTTTTGTAAAAGATTAATAGACAAATTTCCTAGTTTGTACTAATTTTTCAGAATATTTGGAGTAGCATAAGTATGGTTGGAGTACAGATTACTATAGACTGTTCTGTTTTTGACAGATTCTGTTTTCAATGCATAGTTTGCTTGCTTCCTAGTTTCTATGGCTTATATTGCTCAATATAAATTGTGGAAATGATAAGGTACAGTAGGAATTGGGTGAGAAAAATTATGAATCTTGTCTTTGACAGTACCAAAGTGAATTATTTGTCTTTATCGTACTAACCTATCTCATGAAGTTCCGTTAAGTTTTGTGTGATTGAAGTTTTCAAGTTTTGGGTGAGATATCAATATGAGGAGAACAAGGAGTGACAAGACCCTAATCTTGGGGATTACCAAGGCAGACCCAAGGTAATATTGAAGGAATATCCAAGCAACTAAGCTTGGGGATTCCCCGAAAGGCATCCCCTCTTTCGTCTCCAACAATATCGGTAACCTCACTTGGAGCTATGTTTTCATTCGTCACATGATATGAGTTTTTCTTGGAGCATAATTTTATTTTGTTTTGATTTGCTTGCTGATATTTATAATAATGTTTTTTCATATTTAATTTCAATAAAAATGTCAAGGATATAGCCTTCACCATGCTTATTTTGCAAGTATATGAGTTGCTGTTTCAAAACAGAAAGTTTATCGATTATGCAAAAATTCCCGAGAAATGTCAGAATGTGATAAAATGTTGAAACTTTTTGCAAAATAAGTTCTGATAAATTTTCTACGTTGTGGTAAATTTTCATAAATTTTTGTGTTAAAGAAGTATTGATACTCTTGCATTCTTTACAAACTGTACTGTTTTGGCAAATTGTTGTTATGTTTGCATATGTTTGCTTGTTTAATGATTATATTTGAGGATAGGAGTACTACATATGAAGAGGAATTTAGTATGCAATGTTGAATAATAATTTTAGTGATTTGCTATAGTAGATAATGATAAGGTTTTCGCATTGGTTTATACTAACTTATCTCACGAGTTCTTGTTGAGTTTTGTGTGTCTGAAGTTTTTAAGAAGTAGGGAAACCGTGTTATGAGAAGAATGAAGAAAACACAAGAGCTCAAGCTTGGGGATGCCCAAGGCATCCCAATTTAATATTCCAAGAAGTCTCAAACATCTAAGCTTGGGGATGCCCCATTAGGCATCCCACTTTCCTTCATCAACAATTATCGGTTAGTATCGGTTGATCCGAAGTTTTTGCTTATTCACATGATGTGTGCTATTGTTGGAATTTCATTTTATTTTGTTTTGCTTGTTGTTTTAATAAAAAATACTTAGATCTGAAACTTTTTAAATAAGAGAGTGTCCTCACATAGCTACCTATTTACTTAACTACTCATTTGATCTTCACTTATATCTTTTTGGAGTAGCTTGTAATTTAATCTTGTGCTTCACTTATATCCTATGAGTAAATTGTTGAATAAATTGAATATAGTGAAGCTGAAATTATATGTTCATATCATTCCTAGTGGTGGCTTCACATTGAGTTTATAAAGTGAAATCTTTTGAAGTTTGACAATCACAATATTGGTCATAGAAGCAATTCATGAATGATTAGTAGAAGGAAGAGAAATTTCACATGCAAATACACTATCTTCGAAATCTTTTGTGAATGTGAGCCCCCATCAAACTATTATATGCCAAAATTGTTGACATTGGACAAGGAAGACAATGTAATGATTTATGTTTGTTCATATTCACATAGAAGTTATATTGTCATAGATCCTTCAACATGTGGTGCTTGCGCCCATCTTTGCTAGCCAAAAATCCTACACCAAGTAGAGATACTACTTGTGCATCCAAAAACCCTTAAACCCAAATCTTATTTTCAAGATTCCACCATACCTACCTAAGGATTGAGTAAGATCCTTCAAGTAAGTTGTCATCGGTGCAATAAGGCAATAAAAATTGCTTCAAAAAGTGTTAGATCATT
Organism: Triticum urartu; assembly: GCF_003073215.2. Lineage (NCBI taxonomy): Eukaryota > Viridiplantae > Streptophyta > Magnoliopsida > Poales > Poaceae > Triticum > Triticum urartu. Next base: position 268,350,490 of record NC_053022.1, read on the forward strand.
TAGTGTAAGAGAAAATTGAGTGTTGTACGAACTTGTGATGGCATAGAATAAAAGAGACAAACTGCATAATAAAGGTTGCTATCATAAGGGGCAATATAACGTGATGTTCTTTTGCACCAAGGGATTGAGCATACAAACAAAAAGCGCATGGCAACCTCTTCTTCCCTTTGCGAAGGGCCTACCTTTTACTTTTATGTATTTGCTTCCAAACAAGAGTCAAGGTTTTTCTCTCTATTCCTTTTATTTTTTTCTCTTTTGGCAAGCATCATGTGGTGAGGAAAGATCTAGGCACATATATCCAGTTGGATATGGGTAGCATGAGTTATTATTATTGGCAGCACCCTTGAGGTGAATACGTTGGGAGGCGAAATTATAAGCCCCTATCTTTCTATGTGTCCAGTTGAAATGTTTTGGTCATGTGTATGCAGTGAGTGTTAGCAATCATAGAAGACTATATGATGGTTGAGTATGTGGAGCTCTTACTTAGACTCTGTTGAATAAGTTGAATTGCAATTGTTTGGTGACTAAGAATATAGGTTATTGAGTTTCAAGAGAATTCATTGTTTGAACCTTAACATGTGAATTGGTTGCTACTTTGTCATAATGAGTTTTACGAGAAAGGGTTGCTGTTATGATACTAGAGAAAGTGATTGAATTATCATTGATCAAACCTGTGCACTTTGCTAGCATTCACACTTCATAAATTATTTCTTTTATCATTTACCTACTCGAGGAAAAGTAGGAATTAATCTTGGGGATGCTGATACGTCTCCAACGTATCAATAATTTATGAAGTATTCGTGCTGTTATATTATCATTCTTGGTTGTTTTACAATCATTTTATAGCAAGTTTGTATCATTTTTTGGGACTAACCTATTGACCCAGTGCCCAGTGCCAGTTGCTGTTTTTGCTTGTTTTTTATGCAGGAAATCAATATCAAACCGAGTCCATACACCGCAAAACTTTTTGTGGATTTTTTATGGACCCGAAGACATCCAATGGGCCAGAGCAGCACCTAGGGGTGGCCCGAGGGGGCACAACCCACCAGGGCGCGCCTGGGGGCCCAGGAGCGCCCAAGTGGGTTCACCTCGGTGGCCTTCCGTACCCCTCTTCGCCCTATAAATAGTCAAATATTCCAAAAATCCTGGGGGTAACCCTAGATCAGAAGTTTCGCCGCCGCAAGCCTCTGTAGCCATGAGAAACCAATCTAGACCCCATTCCGGCACCCTGCCGGAGGGGGGGAATCATCACCGGTGGCCATCTTCATCATCCCGGGGCCACCACGATGAGGAGGGAGTAGCCCTCGGGGCTGAGGGTTTGTACCAGTAGCTATGTGTTTAATCTCTCTCTCTCTCGTGTTCTTGAGATGTCACAATCTTGATGTATCGCGGGCTTTGTTAATATAGTTGGATCATATGGTGTTTTCCCCTCTCTATCTTGTTGTGAATTGAGTTTTCCCTTTGAGATTTCATTTTATCGGATTGAATACTTTTTATGGATTTGAGAGCACTTGATATATGTCTTGCATATGAATACCCATGGTGACAATGGGGTATTATTTTGATTCACTTGATATATGTTTTGGCACTCAACTCACGGATTCCCGAGGTGAAATTGGGGTAATCTACACATAGGGGTCGATGCACGTTCTTGTCTTTACTTCTTTGGTAGAAATCTTGGGGCACTCTTTGAGGTTATTTGTGTTGGATTGAGTATTATGAATCTGAAATTATTTGGTGTTATTTTAGTACAAACTCTTGGATAGATCGATCGGAAATAATAGCTTCGAGGTCGTTTCGTACCCTACAAACAATTTCTTCTTATGTTCTCCGCTAGATAGGAACTTTGGAGTGATTCTTCATCACACGTTGAGGGTCGATTATATGATCCAATTATATTAGCATTGTTGATAGATTGCACTAGCGAAAGTATGGACCCTAGACCTCATTTTCAAGCATTGCAATACAATTTGTGCTCCATTTTATCAACTCCTACCTTGTTGTTTTTATTGGTCCTCTTACAAAAATCAATATCTACAATCATTACTACACTTCTACCACCATCTCTTCACCAAACTAGTGCACCTATACAAATTACATTGTATTTGGTGTGTTGGGGACACAAGAGAATTTTTATTATTTGGTTGCAGGATTGTTTGAGAGAGACCATCTTCATCCTACGCCTCCCATGGATTGATAAACCTTAGGTCATCCACTTGAGGCAAAATTGCTACTGTCCTAGAGAACTCTGCGCTTGGAGGCCCAACACGTGTCTACAAGAATAAAGTTGCGTAGTAGACATCAAGTGTCTATTCACTTGACATTGCACAAGAGTACAACAAAGTGTCTAGTGCGAGTTGCTGTTTTTTGCTTGTTTTTTACTTTGAGGAAAATATGTAACATTCCCATTTTCAATTCAGATGTTATTTAGATCATTTACACGCAATCATCATTTGTGCATTTTCGAATTTTTTATTTGTATTTTGATCCTAAAAACCTTAAGCAACTCAAGAACCAGTTGAGAGAGTTGTAGGTTTTCTCAAAAATCCATTTTTGAATTTTGAAAATTGGCAAATTGGATCAAAGTGATTTATTCAAAATATTTTTTCCAATAATTTAAAATAAATAAAATAATGAGAAAAGATAATATGACTTCTTCAAAAATAGCAAAGAAATATCAGAAATTTAATTTTGAATAAAAATATTTTTAATTAATTTTTATTTGCAAGTTTATCTGTTATTAGTACTAAAATGTTAGTTTTTATTTTAGGAATTTATGTCCAGAAAAATGTTCACATTAGTCCAAATATTAGGAGGGGATTATGTGAATTTTTCTAGAATTTTTAAAAATATTTTTATTATGTTTTTCGTATTTTTCGTCTCTCTGGAAAAATTGTTTAAAAAATTAGTTCGGGCCGACCGAACTAGGCCGCGCTCAGCCCAGCTGGCCCAATCCACCGCGCGCTCGCCTCCGAGCTCGGGACTCCGCGCCGCCGCCGCCGTGCCCATGTCCACGCCGGACTCTGCCTCCGCCGCCGCCTTGCCTTGCCCCTCCCAGCCCTTTATAAGGCTGGCCCCGGACCCCCTCTCTCCCTCAAACAGCAGCAGCAGCCGCCGCCACAAAGTGATAACCCACAAGTATAGGGGATCGCAACAGTTTTCGAGGGTAGAGTATTCAACCCAAATTTATTGATTCGACACATGGGGAGCCAAAGAATATTATCAAGTATTAGCAGCTGAGTTGTTAATTCAACCACACTTGGAATCTTAATATCTGCAGCAAATTGTTTAGTAGCAAAGTAATATGATAGTAGTGGTAACGATAGCAAAAGGTAACGGTAGCAAAAGTAATATTTTTGGGTTTTGTAGTGATTGTAACAGTAGCAACAGAAAAGTAAATAAGCGAAGAACAATATATGAAAAGCTCGTAGGCATTGGATCGGTGATGGAGAATTATGCCGGATGCAATCGATCATGTAACAGTCATAACCTAGGGTGACACAGAACTAGCTCCAGTTCATCAATGTAATGTAGGCATGTATTCTGAATATAGTCATACGTGCTTATGGAAAATAACTTGCATGACATCTTTTGTCCTACCCTCCCGTGGTAGCGGGGTCCTATTGGAAACTAAGGGATATTAAGGCCTCCTTTTAATAGAGTACCAGACCAAAACATTAACACATAGTGAATACATGAACTCCTCAAACTACGGTCATCACCGGTAAGTATCCCGATTATTGTCACTTCAGGGTTAACGGATCATAACACATAATAGGTGACTATAGACTTGCAAGATAGGATCAAGAACTCCAATATATTGATGAAAACATAGTAGGTTTAGATCTGAAATCATAGCACTCGGGCCCTAGTGACAAGCATTAAGCATTGCAAAGTCATAGCAACATCAATCTCAGAACATAGTGGATACTAGGAATCAAACCCTAACAAAACTAACTCGATTACATGATAAATATCATCCAACCCATCACCGTCCAGCAAGCCTACGATGGAAGTACTCATGCACGGCAGTGAGCATCATGAAATTGGTGATGGAGGAAGGTTGATGATGACTTTGCGGCGGCTCCGAACGGACTCCAGATCAGCCCTCCCGAGAGAGTTTAGGGCTTGGCGGCGGCTCCGTATCGTAAAACGCGATGAATCCTTCTCTCTGGTTTTTTTCTCCCCGAAAGTGAATATATGGAGTCAAGGTTGAGGTCGGTGGAGCGTTAGGGGGCCCACGAGGCAGGGGGCGTGCCGGGGGGGGGGGGGGGGGGGTAGGGCGCGCCCCCACCCTCGTGGACAGGTGGTGGGCCCCCTGACGTGGATCTTTCTTCCAGTATTTTTTATATATTACAAAATAATTCATTGTTGATTTTCAGGTCATTCCGAGAACTTTTATTTCTGCACAAAAATAACACCATGGCAATTCTGTTGAAAACAGCGTCAGTCCGGGTTAGTTCCATTCAAATCATGCAAGTTAGAGTCCAAAACAACGGCAAAAGTGTTTGGAAAAGTAGATACGAAGGAGACGTATCAACTCCCCCAAGCTTAAACCTTTGCTTGTCCTCAAGCAATTCAGTAGATAAACTGAAAATGATAAAGAAAAACTTTTACAAACTCTGTTTGCTCTTGTTGTTGTAAATATGTAAAGCCAGGATTCAAGTTTTCAACAAAGATTATGAACTAACCATATTCACAATAACACTTAGGTCTCATGTTTACTCATATCAGTGGCATAATCAACTAGCGAGCAATAATAATAAATCTCAGATGACAACACTTTCTCAAAACAATCGTGATATGATATGACAAGATGGTATCTCGCTAGCCCTTTCTGAGACCGCAAAACATAAATGCAGAGCACCTTTAAAGAACAAGGACTGACTAGACATTGTAATTCATGCTAAAAGAGATCCAGTCAAGTCACACTCAATGTAAACTAATAGTAATGGATGCAAATGACAGCGGTGCTCTCCAACTGGTGCTTTTTAATGAGAGGATGATGACTCAACATAAAAGTAAATGGATAGGCCCTTCGCAGAGGGAAGTAGGGATTTGTAGAGGTGCCAGAGCTCGGTTTTTAAATAGATATGAATAATATTTTGAGCGTTATACTTTCATTGTCAACATAACAACTGAGAGATCTCGATATATTCCATGCTACACACATTATAGGTGGTTTCCAAACAGAATGGTAAAAGTTTATACTCCCCCACCGCCAACAAGAATCAATCCATGGTTTGCTCGCAACAACGAGTGCCTACAACTAACAAGACTCCCGAGGCAGTTTTGTTTGCAGTTATTTTGATTTGATTTTCATAAAGCATGGGACTGGGTATCCCCGTGACCATCCATTTTCTCGTGAGTGAGGAGCGGAGTCCACTCCTCTTGAGAATAACCCGCCTAGCATGGAAGATACAGACAGTCCTAGTTGATACATCAGCTATTCGAGCATACAAAACAGAATGTTTATTTGAAGGTTTAGAGTTTGGCACATACAAATTTACTTGGAACGGCAGGTAGATACCGTATATAGGTAGGTATGGTGGACTCATATGGAACAACTTTGGGGTTTATGGAGTTGGATGCACAAGCAGTATTCCCGCTTAGTACAAGTGAAGGCTAAAAAAGACTGGGAAGCGACCAGCTAGAGAGCAACAATAGTCATGAACATGCATTAAAATTAATCAATATCGAATGCAAGCATGAGTAGGATATAATGCACCATGAACATACATATCATAGAGGCTATGTTGATTTTGTTTCAACTACATGCATGAACATGTGCCAAGTCAAGCCACTCGAATTGTTCAAAAGAGGATACCACCCTATCATACCACATCACAACCATTTTAATAGCATGTTGGCACGCAAGGTAAATCATTATAAGCTCCTAGCTAAGCATGGCATAAGCAACTACAATCTCTAATTGTCATTGCAAACATGTTTCTTTCATAATAGGCTGAATCGGGAACGATGAACTAATCATATTTACAAAAACAAGAGAGGTCGAGTTCATACCAGCTTTTCTCATCTCAATAAGTTCCTCATATAATCATCATTATTTCCTTTCACTTGCACGACCGAATAGTGTGGATAATAATAATAGTGCACGTGCATTGGACTAAGCTGGAATCTGCAAGCATTCAATTCAAGAGAGAAGACAAGGTAATATGGGCTCTTTGTTAGATCAACAATAATGCATATGAGAGCCACTGAATCATTTTAATCATGGTCTTCTCCTCTCGACCCCCAAAGAACAGGAAAAGAAATAAAACTATTTACACGGGAACAACAAGCAATAGAAGAACGAGAAATCTTTTGGGTTTTCTTTTTAATTACTACTACTAAAACATGAAAAGTAAACTAGCTAAAAATCTACAACTAATTTTTTTTGTTTTTCTTAAGGTTTATCAAACACACAAGAAGAAAGCATAAAAAGGAAAATAAACTAGCATGGATATTACAATTAAGAAGTATGAGCACCGACAACTAGCATGAGTGTGTGAGCAAGATGTAATGTCGGTGAGAGATACGTACTCCCCAAGCTTAGACTTTTGGCCTAAGTTGGTCTATGGCCATGGCTGCCCTGGCGGATATCCAAAGTTGTAGCTGGGGTCGTACTGAGAAGAATCCCCCTGGTGCCACTGGTTGGTGCTCTCTTCCAGATTCCACTGATAAACAGACTGCCGGTGAGGATCAAATTGTGGTTCCGGCTCTGGCTCTGTATCTGGTGTGGGGTTTCGGTAGGCGTGAATGGCCTCCGACGGAACAAGGTACTTGCCTGCAGATAAGTCAAACAAAGAAGGATCAGGCAAAGTAATAGTCTCAGGGTGATTTTTATCAAATGTCAGCTTGTACTTACGCATCTTTTCCTTATTCTTAACGATAAAATCATGTGCTACCATACTCTTATAGTCTAGAAAAACAGGAGGCAACAACTTCTCTTCCTTCTCATAATGCCTAATAGGTATGTTAAAGTGTGCAGCGAGGCGCGAGGCGAAGATGCCTCCAAGGACGGGGCCCTTAGTACGGTTAAGATTTAACCGCTTTGCAACAATAGCTCCCATACTAAATGTGTCATCACGGAACAAGGCATGGCACAAAATAACAATATCAGGGGCACTAAGGTTGCCACAGTTTCCACGACCAATTAAGCATCTACTAGCAAATATTGCGAAGTAACGTAAAACAGGAAAATGTATGCTAGTAATTCTTGCATGAGAAACTTTCCTCGTTTCCCCTACAACAATTGTATCAATAAACCCTTCCACATCATCACGTTGTGGTTCCTCTACACTGCCCTCAAAAGGGATCAAACAAACCCGACAAAAATCACGAAGTGGCAACTCCTTATGCTCATCATATAAATAAAATTCCACCGTAGGTGGTGAGCTCCTAGCATGGAAATGAATGTTTTGCACAAAGATATTGGTGAGTAAGAGATACTGTTCGCATTGGTCGTGGAGGAAGGCGGTGAGGCCTGCATTCTCAGCCAATTCATAGAAATCATCATAAATCCCGGCTGCTATCAAGAAATCATCACAAGGCCATTCACACGGCCGAACCCCTGCGGTGCGAGGGAGATTATACTTGGGTTTCTTGTTCTCTTCACTCTGTTTATCCTTCAAGCTTCGGCTCGATGAGCCCCTCAAAAATCTCTTCATCTTTTTCTGAAATTTTTAGTAACTTCAAAAATAAAAGTGAACCAAACTCAACAATATTGATAGCAACTACTCCTACAAGTGCCTAGAGACAATATCATGCATTAAAAATACTTTTGACCATATAATTTTGACATGCAAGATCAAGAACAGGGTCACCTAAGCAGCAAAAATTTGCAATGAATAAGGCACTAGAACAAAAAGTAATTGGACCATTGGAGGAGTCACATACCAAGGAACAATCCCCCAAAGTAGTTTTCTGAATGGAGATTTGAGCTAGGAGATCGAAAATGGCAGCAAGATGAGCTAGAACTCGTGTTTGACCTGGTTGATGATTTTTTCGGGAGGAAGAAGGAGTGTGTGGTAGCTGGAATAAGTGGAAGGGAGCCACCATGGGCCCACGAGGCAGGGGGCGCGCCCTGGACCCTCGTGGCCAGGTGCTTGCTCCCCCTGGTGTGTTCTCAGTGCCAGATATTCTCAAATATTCTAGAAAAAATCATATTTAAATTTCAGGGCATTTGGGGAACTTTTATTTTTGGGGTATTTTTTATTGCATTGATAATTCAGAAAACAGACAGAAAAATACTATTTTTGCTTTATTTAATATAAATAACAGAAAGTAAAAAGAGGGTACAAAGAGTTGTGTTTTCTAAATTCATCCATCTCATGCTCATCAAAAGGAATCCACTAACAAGGTTGATCAGGTCTTGTTAACAAACTCATTTCGAATAACATGAAACCGGAGAATTTTTGAATAACACTAGGTTACCTCAACGGGGATATGCATGTCCCCAACAATAAGAATATCATATTTCTTCTTGACACTAGGAAGAGGGAATTCAAAACCTCCAATAGTAATTGTTAAAATTTTTCCAATAGAATTGATACTATGGACTCGAGGTTGTTTCCTTGGAAAGTTTACCGTATGCTCATTACCATTAATATGAAAAGTGACATTGCCTTTGGTGCAATAAATAACAGCCCATGCAGTATTCAAAAAGGGTCTTCCAAGAATAATAGACATACTATTGTCCTCGGGAATATCAAGAATAACAAAGTCCGGTCAAATAGTAACGTTTGCAATCACAACAGGCACATCCTCACAAATACCGACAGGTATAGCAGTTGATTTATCAGCCATTTGCAAAGATATTTCAGTAGGTGTCAAATTATTCAAATCAAGTCTACGATATAAAGAAAGAGGCATAACACTAACACTGGCTCAAGATCACATAAAGTTGTTTTAACATAGTTTCTTTTAATAGAGCATGGTATAGTTGGTACTCCTGGATCTCCAAGTTTCTTTGGTATTCCACCCTTAAAAGTATAATTAGCAAGCATGGTGGAAATTTCAGCTTCCGGTATCTTTATCTTATTTGTAACAATTTCCTTCATATATTTAGCATAAGGATTCATTTTAAGCATATTAGTCAAATGCATATGCAAAAAGATAGGTCTAATCATTTTAGCAAAGCGCTCAAAATCCTCATCATCCTTTTTCTTGGATGGTTTAGGAGGAAAGGGCATGGGTTTCTGAACCCATGGTTCTCTTTCTTTACCGTGCTTCCTAGCAACAAAGTCTCTCTTATCATAACGTTGATTCTTTGATTGTGGGTTATCAAGATCAAGTGCAGGTTCAATTTCTACATCATTATTATTGCTAGGTTGAGCATTAACATGAACATCATCATTAACATTATTACTAGGTTCATGTTCATTACCAGAATGTGTTTCAGCATTAGAAATAGAAATATCATTGGGATTCTCAGGTGTGTCAACAATATGTTCACTAGAAGCATGCAAAGTCCTATCATTTTTCTTTTTCTTCCTTTTAGAAGGACTAGGTGCATCAACATTAGTTCTCTGAGAATCTTGCTCAATTCTTTTAGGATGGCCCTCAGGATACAAAGGTTCCTAAGTAACTTTACCTCCTCTAGTTGCAACTCTAACATGAAATTCATTATTTTTACTATTCAATTCATTGAGCAAATCATTTTGAGCTTTAAGTACTTGTTCTACTTGAGTGGTAACCATAGAAGCATGTTTACTAATAAGTTTAAGTTCACCTTTAACACTAGCCATATAAGCATTATCTTTCAATTGTCTACCAACATAAGCATTGAAGTTTTCTTGTATAACAATAAAATTATCAAACTCATCTAAGCATTGGCTAGCAGACTTATTACGAGGAATATCACCTTCATCATATCTATAGAGAGAGTTTGCCTTTACTACCTGTGTCGGGTTATCGAGACCGTGTATTTCTTCATTAGGTGATGAATTAAGACCATGTATTTCTTCAATAGGAGGTAAATTCTTAACATCTTCATCTTTTATACCTTTTTCTTTCATAGATTTCTTTGCCTCTTGCATATCTTCAGGACTGAGAAATAGAATACCCCTTTTCATTGGAGTTGGCTTAGGAGTTGGTTCAGGAAGTGTCCAATTATTTTCATTTTCAATAGAATTTCAGCTTGATCAACAGTTCTTTCCCTGAAAACACAACCAGCACAACTATCCAGGTAATCTCTAGAATCATCGGTTAGTCCATTATAAAAGATATCAAGTATTTCATTTTTCTTGAGAGGATAATCAGGCAAAGCATTAAGTAATTGGAGAAGCCTCCCCCAAGCTTGTGGGAGACTCTCTTCTTCAATTTGCAAAAAAATATATATTTCCCTTAAAGCAACTTGTTTCTTAAGAGCGGGGAAATATTTGGCAGAGAAGTAGTAAATCATATCCTGGGAACTACGCACACAACCAGGATCAAGAGAATTAAACCATATCTTAGCATCACCCTTTAATGAGAACGAAAATAATTTAAGGATATAATAGTAGCGAGTTTTCTCATCATTAGTGAACAGGGTAGCTATATCATTTAATTTAGTAAGATGTGCCACAACAGTTTCAGATTCATAGCCATAGAAAGGACCAGACTCAACCAAAGTAATTAACTCAGGATCAACTAAGAAATCATAATCCTTATCTGTAATAAAGATAGGTGAAGTTGCATAAGCATGATCATATTTCATTCTAGCGTTCAAAGTCTTTTCTTTAAGGTTAGCTAATAATTTCTTAAGATCACTTCTATCATTGCAAGCAAGAAAGTCTCAAGCAGTTTCTTCATCCATAACATAATCCTCAGGAACAATAGGCAATTCATATTTAGGGGGATAATCTTCATCATCACTTTCATCAATATTATCAGTTTCAATAATTTCATTCTCTCTAGCCCTAGCAAGTTGTTCATCAAGAATTTCACCTAGTGGCACAATAGTATCAACCATGGAAGTAGTTTCATCATAAGTATCATGCATAGCAGAAGTGGCATCATCAATAACATGCGACATATCAGAATTAATAGCAGAAGCAGGTTTAGGTGTCGCAAGCTTACTCAAAACAGAAGGTGAATCAAGTGCAGAGCTAGATGGCAGTTCCTTACCTCCCCTTGTAGTTGAGGGGAAAATCTTGGTTCTTTGATCTTTCAAGTTCTTCATAATGATAAGTAGATATAAATCACAAGTGACTCAAAGAATAGAGCTATGCTCCCCGACAACGGCGCCATAAAATGTTCTTGATAACCCACAAGTATAGGGGATCGCAATAGTTTTCGAGGGTAGAGTATTCAACCCAAATTTATTGATTCGACACAAGGGGAGCCAAAGAATATTCTCAAGTATTAGCAGCTGAGTTGTCAATTCAACCACACCTGGAAACTTAATATCTGCAGCAAAGTGTTTAGTAGCAAAGTAATATGATAGTAGTGGTAACGATAGCAAAATGTAACGATAGCAAAAGTAATATTTTTGGGTTTTGTAGTGATTGTAACAGTAGCAACGGAAAAGTAAATAAGCGAAGAACAATATATGAAAAGCTCATAGGCATTGGATCGGTGATGGAGAATTATGCCGGATGCGATCGATCATGTAACAGTCATAACCTAGGGTGACACAGAACTAGCTCCAGTTCATCAATGTAATGTAGGCATGTATTCCGAATATAGTCATACGTGCTTATGGAAAAGAACTTGCATGGCATCTTTTGTCCCACCCTCCCGTGGCAGCGGGGTCCTATTGGAAACTAAGGGATATTAAGGCCTCCTTTTAATAGAGTACCGGACCAAAGCATTAACACATAGTGAATACATGGACTCCTCAAACTACAGTCATCACCGGTAAGTATCCCGATTATTGTCACTTCGGGGTTAACGGATCATAACACATAATAGGTGACTATAGACTTGCAAGATAGGATCAAGAACTCTAATATATTGATGAAAACATAATAGGTCTAGATCTGAAATCATGGCACGTGGGCCCTAGTGACAAGCATTAAGCATACCAAAGTCATAGCAACATCAATCTCATAACATAGTGGATACTAGGGATCAAACCCTAACAAAACTAACTCGATTACATGATAAATCTCATCCAACCCATCACCGTCCAGCAAGCCTACGATGGAATTAATCATGCACGGCGGTGAGCATCATGAAATTGGTGATGGAGGAAGGTGGATGATGATGATGGTGTCAGATTCCCCTCTCCGGAGCCCCGAACGGGCTCCAGATCAGCCCTCCCGAGAGAGTTTAGGGCTTGGCGGCGGCTCCGTATCGTAAAACGCGATGAATCCTTCTCTCTGACTTTTTCTCCCTGAAAGTGAATATATGGAGTCAAGGTTGAGGTCGGTGGAGCGTGAGGGGGCGCACGAGGCAGGGGGCGTGCCCAGGGGGTAGGGTGCGCCCCCCACCGTCGTGGACATGTGGTGGGCCCCCTGACGTGGATCTTTCTTCCAGTATTTTTTATATATTCCAAAATAATTCTCCGTTGATTTTCAGGTCATTCCGAGAACTTTTATTTCTGCACAAAAATAACACCATGGCAATTCTGCTGAAAACAGCATCAGTCCGGGTTAGTTTCATTGAAATCATGCAAGTTAGAGTCCAAAACAAGGGCAAAAGTGTTTTGAAAAGTAGATACAATGGAGACGTATCACAAAGCCGCTGCCGCCCCGCCGTAGTCGCCTCGCCCCGCGTTGCCACCACTGCCCGACGCCGAAGCCGCTCGATGCCGGAGCTATCACCGCCGTCCATCGTCCGTCTCTCCGCTGTTGACCCGAACCACCGGCCGAACCGGTAAAACTGCCACCCCGGTCCGATCCAATTTTATTTTTAGGGTTTGGTTTTCGTTTAAAATCCCGGTTTATTATTTTCAGTTTAGTTACCTAGCGAACGTTTGTTTGTTAAGCTTCTGTAGCGAGCGATTTCGTTAGTTAGTCTCCCATAGCGGACGCTCGTCCCATAGATTTTTCTTTTTTTTTGTTTTAGTTTCGGCCAGGGACCCATCCATGAATATATTTTTGCTGATTAGCCCCTGATCTTTAAACCCTCGTAACTTTTTGCTCGCTCAGGAAAATCCAATGAAGCCAACGCCAATTTCTTCATTATGATCCCCTCTGTCCAGATAACCAACTTAAACCTATTTAGAAAGTTTAAAATTTGGTTTCAAACATATTTGAATTTGAACTTCTTTTGATCATAACTTGAGTTTCGTAACTCCGACTTAGTTGTAACATCCCAAATTTTCAATTTGGAATGTTATACATTAGATCATAAATGCATATCATATTTTATTTTGATTTTGGTTTTGATCCTAGAAATTCTACGCAACTCAGGGACCCACGAAGAGAGTTGGGGAATTCTTCATTTTCATATTTGAGCTTTCTCAAATTTTGAGAATAAGATCATTTGATTTTATTTATTTTATCATCAATTATTTCTATTACAAAAATATGAGAGAGGGAATAAAATGACTTTCCCAAAATAAAGAAATATTAAGGATTTAATAAAAATATCAAATAAGATTTTATTTCGGAGTTTTTCATTATTTTATTTGAATTTAGGAAAAATGTGCATTTTTCAAAATTGCATTTAGGCCCCAAATAAATGTTCACCTTGTGCGGCTTGATTTTAGAAGCCCGGGAAAATTTATTTCAGGATTTCTGGAGTCTGTTTAGTATTTATTTTTATTTTTCTTCCGCGCGTAATTATTTAAAAAAAATCGCACCGACCTACGGGCCGTGCCCGACCTGGACACCGGCCCGGGAAGGCTTTATAAGCCAGGGGACCCGACCCCCACAGCCCACCCGACGCGCCCCAAACCCTAGCCCGCCGCCACCCGCCGCCGCCCGAGGTTCGCCGCGCCTCGAAGTCCGCGCCCGTTTTTTTTATTTTTTTTTCTGAAAAACCATCCGATTTTTCCATCGGTTTTTTTTTCTGATTTATTTAAATAGCAAGCATTCGTCCGTTCGTTCGTCGGTTTTCTTTTTCTCGGATTTAATCCGCGATTTTTCTGATCGTGATTCCTGATCTGATTTTCGTTTTAGTATAACTTTTCGCTCGTTTATCGGAATCAGGCGATTCAAGCGCCTGGATTTCTTCTCGAAACCCTCTAACCGTTTAACCAACTTAAACAAGTTTTTTCTACTGTAAAATTTGCCTTAGATCGAGATTAGTAGAACGAAGTTATTTTCTTTCGCCGTTTGACTTTCGTTGCCTCGTTTGATTTGATTCTTTTTGTAAACCGGAGTTCTTAAAGTGAACCTTTTGGTTAGATCTCTTATTTGAGTTTTACCTGTGCATTAGATGAGTACTTATTGTATGCTTGTTTGTTTGTTTGCGATAGAGTACCCGGAGTGCGCCGCTTGTTACTTCGAATCGCTAGGTTTCCCGGATCATCAGCAAGGCAAGTAACACTTTGATCATACCTCCTACTACCCAGTTTTATTGCATTAGATCAATCCTCAAACATTGCATGATTAGGATCTAATTAAATTGTGGGATGGGAAGTAGTTGAGGTAGTACCTATTACCTGTTTATTATCAAACCTTTGGGAGTTACTTCTATGTTTGCTTATTCTGCCATGCTATGCTAGTAGACGTGGATTGGGTAAGTGATATCCATGACAGATGTGAGTTTGTTAATTAATGGTTTATCTAAGGTGGCAACTTAAACACACATCTGGGTATTCCAGGACTTGCCTATTTTCTTTTGGACCGCCACCCAGGCTCAAAGGGATCATTAGACTATTCATACTAGAAACTTCCGTGTGTAGCCACAAGCTATTATGGGCTCTAGCATAGTTGACTAAGTCGTGCGAACTCTTACAGTGGTAGACTAGCAGATGTAGGGGATGTAGGTGGTACGGTCTACCTGATCGTAAGGTGCTAGCGCTTCTGAAAGACTATGTCTCGGTCATCCGTTTCTCAAACACCTTGTAGTGTGAGAAACCAAACGGAGGCGATCGAGTCTTGTGGGGAAAAGTGCGCAAACCTCTGCAGAGTGTAATAAACTAATCATGGCTAGCCGTGTCCCCGGTTATGGACATCTTGAGTATCTAGTACCTGGATTTTCATGTGAATCTCAACATGTTACTCTAAATTAATTTTGTTGGGTTTTGTTTAATGATGATGCTTAATTGGGATTGAGGATGCTGTCAACCATTCTCAATGTTTAACAATCACCATGATAGTAATTAAATCCATTCCTTTGAAGTAGGGAAAAATTGGCTTTACGCAAAACTGTAACCATAGAGCTTTCCAACAGCCAAATATGCATATAGTATAGCTGTTTCATTCCATTATTCTCTATGTGTTACCTTGCCAGCATATTCCATGTGCTGACCCGTTTCGGGCTGCAACATTAATGTTGCAGACTTTTCAGACGATGATTAAGGAGTTTTTAGGTCGTGGTTCTATACTCAGTGATGCCGTTGGAGTTGATGGACTCACTTATCTTCCAAGCCTTCCGCTGTTATCATTATTAGATGGCCTTAAGCCATATTTATTGTAATAAGTTCTCTTTTGAGACGCTCAATGTAATAAGTGTGTGATTGCTACTCTGTTATATATCCTCCGAGTACTGTGTGGTGTCAGCATTACTGATCCAGGGATGACACCGGAGCACAGAGATCGTACTGTTTGAGGTCTGGTCGCTACATTAGTTGATTCTTTTTTGCAAATCAAAGCTCTTGATCTAAACTTTCTGCTAAGAACTAATCCATATAATTTTAATACTGTTGAAAATTGTTTTCTATTTGCAAGAGTTATTTGCCTATTTTTGGAGTTTTCCGAGATCTTTTCTTTGAATTTTATGCTTGAGTGCTTATGTATGGTATTGTTTGTCTATGATAGTTTTTCCGAAGTGCGAAGCTTGTTACTACGAATCTCTAGGGTTTACCAATCGTCAGCAAGGCAAGTTACACTTTGATCATACCCTTTATTACCCAGTTTTTATGCATTAGTTACACCCTCAAATATTGCATGAGTAGGATTGGGAATATGTGGTTATTGCTGTGTAGTTGATGAGGTAGGAACCTAATACCTTTGATCACCCCATAAATATACGTTGTGCTCATATTGCTTAGCCGTGCTCGTAGACGGGGGATTGGTATGTGAGAATCATGCAAGTTGAGAGAGATAATAACTAAGGGAAACTTAAGGTGGATACTTTAATACACATCAGGGTGGATGGTTGTGGGCACCTGGGGAATCCAGTGTTGTCCTAGGAGATCCCGGGGTACCCGTGTGATCATCCTATGGAATGCCACCCAGGCTCAAAGGGGTCATAAGATTATTCATGCCTAGAAACTTCCGTGTGCAGCCAAAAGCCATTATGGTCTCTGGCATAGTTAAGTAAGTTGTGGGAAACCTTTCCATGATGGGCTAGCAAATGTAGGGGAATTGTAGGTGTACCGGCCTATCTATCGGTTAAGGGGACCTCTTCAGAAAGGCTATGTCTCGATATTCCTATCATCGATGCGGTCGAATCTTGTGGGGAAAAGTTGGCAAACCTCTACAGAGTGTACAAACAAATCATGATTTGCCGTGTCCCCGGTTATGGACATTTTGAGTATCTCGTATTTGAATTATTGGTTGATCTCATCATTCTATACAATGAAATTGTTGGGTTAATGTTTATACTAGGTAATTTTGGGATTGAGTTGGAGGAACCTTCTCAATAATGGCATAAACTTGGTAGTAAATAAAATATATTCCTTTGCTATAGGAAAAAATTAGCTTTATGCAAAATGTTAAACTTAGAGCCTCCACCAGCCAAATATGCATGTACTGAAGCTATTATTCATCATTGCTCTATTGTGTGATCTTGGCAGCATAGTCCATGTGCTGACCCACACGGCTGCAGTGTCTCATGTTGCAGAATTTTCAGACAAGGATTAAGGTGCGATAGGTCGTTGTCTTGCACTCAGTTTTGCCGTGGAGTTAGATGGACACATTTATCTTCAAAGCTTTCATAGTTATTTTGTTTAGTTGGCCTTCAGCCATATTATTGTAATATACTCTTTATGAGGACCTCGATGTAATAAGTGTGTGATTGAACTCTGTTATAATTCCTCGAGTACTGTGTGTGTCAGCATACCGATGCAGAGATGACAATTAAGCACAGAGACTTCGATCCATTGGGATCGGGTCGCTACAAGATGGTATCAGAGTGAGGTTGACTGTAGGACGCGACCACTAGGAAAATCCACAGGATACTCTTCTCTACTCATTTCTAATTCTTCTCTATTTCTACTCTATAGATGTTGGACCCCAGGAACAAGTTCACTCAGCCGGATGACGACACCCCTTTCGGACGACACTTGAAGGAAGTCACTAAGTACCTGAACATCGACATACCAAGCTTCACCGGAACCTTCACTGCAACTTTACCAGAAGAGGAGCGTTGGATGATTCAAGTTCGTGTTCCTAGAAGGACTTTTGTACCAATTACCGAGTCCATTGAGTTTTCTTTTGATGCACCAACCTGGAGCTTAGGAAAGAGCATGGCCGCCCACATCACCATTGGACGCATAGGCGAGGTGTACAATAAGGATCTTAAAGACACCGTCTACCAGATATGTGGATGCCGGCATGAGCAATGGGAGATGATTCACACCAGGAAGGATGGATCTATTGCAGCCTACATATAGGAGATGAACCAACACATTCGTCGATATGAGAATCGGATGTGTGCTAACATGATAGATACCAAGAAGGTGATGACCCGGAATATGGAGCTAGAAGAGGAACTCAAGGCAACTCGTGATGGATATGAAGAGGAAATTGATGTGCTACTAGAGCAGAATGAAGACCTAAAGAAGAAGATAGGAATATCTATGGTGAAACCAGAACCTGAAGTGGACATTCGTTCTGAAGACTACATCATACTAGATGACACAGACACCGAAAGTGATGATGAGGACATTGATGATTTTGAAGACAAAGTTGGAGCTGATATTATGGAGTCTTCCACCGATCAAATTTCTAGTTGACCACCATATTACTATTAGAATTCTTCCAAGTAGTTAGAAATCATTCGCGAGATCTTGTAATAGTAGCTTAGGTCGATTGTATGAATCTTGTTTGAATTGAGTGGTATGGATTGAATATGTTTGTCTCATGTGCATATGGGTAGTGAAATCACTCATTAGACCCTATTCTATTTTGTTCTCACCCCTCTAACCTATTAGATGCCTTCGAGACGTGACCCTGGATTCACTTTCCCTTCAGAGCTCACCCAATTGATTCAACAGCAGAATGCCTTGATGCAGTTGCTCGTACAAAACCAAGGCAACAACAACAACAACAACCCACCGGCACCATCCCCAGTTGACAACCTAGCCCGTTTCCTAAGGTTGAATCCGCCAGTGTTCTCTAGCAGCACCGAGCCGATTGTTGCTGATGATTGGCTCTGCAAGATCCGAAGAGAGCTAACAATTGCTGGATGCATGGATGCGGAGAAGGTGCGCTTTGCCGCACACTAGCTTAATGGACCCATAACCTCATGGTGGGAGAACTACACCACCACCTTCCCCGTGGCCAATGTTACATGGGATCGATTTCATCAGGCCTTCCGCACCGCACATGTCTCAGATAGAGCCATGAGTTTGAAGAAGCATGAGTTCCGCAACTTACCCCAAGGGAATCGTACTGTGGCGCAGTCCGTGGATGAGTTGAGAAAGTTAGCACGCTATGCCCCAGATGATGTGGCCACATATGCCATGAAGGAGGATAAATTTCTTGAGGGACTCAACGATGAGGTGAGTATGCAGTTGATAGTGGCAACTGTCACCAACTACCAGGAGCTGGTAGACAGGGCCCTCATGATCGAAGCCAAGCAATAGCAGATAGAGAACCACAAGCGGAAGTATGGACTGGGGAAGTACAACTCTAGAGCTTAGCAGAAGCCCCGCTATTCCTTGTATTCGGGAGGACACACTCATCATACCCATGGAGGACATAACCGTGGAGGCCATTCTCACAATGGAGGAAATTCACACAACCACAATGGCCCAAAGAATGGTAATGGGAGTGGAGGAAACAACAGTCAGAGCCGTTCCAACCCAGCAACCCCCGCCAAGAAGGATCTGAGTCACATTACTTGTTTCAAGTGCGGGAAGACCGGACACTATGCCACCGAGTGTCCTGGGGCAAAGAATGGTAATGGCAATGGAAGCTCAGGAAAGAAGCCCAATCCCTTCACCAGAGGGAAGGTGAATCATGTCAACATGGAGGAAGTTGACGAGCAGCCTGATGCAGTTATTGGTAAGTTTTTTATAACATGATCACATAATTAAGAGAATGATGTGATAGACAAGACCCATTCGTTAGCTTAGCATAATGATTGTTCAGTTTTATTGCTATTGCTTTCTTCATGTCAAATATATATTCCTTCGACTATGAGATTATGCAACTCCCAGATACCAGAGGAATGCCTTATGTGCTATCAAACATCACAACGTAACTGGGTGATTATAAAGATGCTCTACAGGTATCTCTGAAGGTGTTTGTTGAGTTGGCATAGATCAAGATTAGGATTTATCACTCCGAGTATCGGAGAGGTATCTCTGGGCCCTCTCGGTAATAAGATCATAAGCTTGCAAGCAAACGACTAAGGAGTTAGTCACGAGGTGATGTATTATGGAATGAGTAAAGAGACTTGCCGGTAACGAGATTGAACTAGGTATGAAGATACCTACGATCGAATCTCGGGCAAGTAACATACCAACAGACAAAGGGAATAACGTATGTTGTCATAACGGTTCAACCAATAAAGATCTTCATAGAATATGTAGGAGCCAATATGGGCATCCAGGTTCCGCTATTGGTGAGAGATGTCTCGGTCATGTCTACATAGTTCTCGAACCCATAGGGCCCACACGCTTAACATCCCAAATGAGATCACGGAGATGACAAGGAGTCTCTAAATGGTCGAGAGGTAAAGATTTATATATAGGACGATAGTACTCGGGCGCCGAAAGTGTTCCGGAGGGTACCGGGTACATATCAGGTCACCGGAAGGGGTTTCAGGCACCCCCGGCAAAAGATATGGGCCTTATGGGCCTAGATGGGAAATGCACCAGTCACCAGGGGGTGGTGCACCCCCCATATGGGCTGAATTGAAGGGAGAAGTGAAGGGGGGAAGATAAAGGAAAAGGGGTGATTCGGCCTCCCCCTTCCCTTTCTCGCCCTCCTCTTTCCTTCCCCCTCCGGTAAATAAGGAAGGGCGACGGCCAAGGAGGAACCCAAGTAGGATTATGTCCTACTTGGGGTGCCTCCTGGCCTCTCCCATCTTCCCCCACCTATATATATGTGGGAGGGCGCCCCCTAGCACACCCCAAACAATTGTTAGCCATGTGCGGCGCCCCCTCCACCGTTTACTCCCACGATCATATATTCATAGTGCTTAGGCGAAGCCCTGCGAGGATCACTTCACCATCACCGTCACCATGCCGTCGTGCTGATGGAACTCATCTACTACATCGACAACTTGCTAGATCAAGAAGGCGAGGGACATCACCGAGCAGGACGTGTGTAGAACGCGGAGGTGCCATGCGTTCGGTACTTGATCGGTTGAAGCGCGAAGAGTTCAACTACATCAACCACGTTGAGAAATGCTTCCGCTTACGGTCTACAAGGGTATGTATACACACTCTCCCCCTCGTTCCTATGCATCTCCATGGCTAGATCATTGCGTGTGCGTAGAATTTTTTTTGTTTTCCATGCAACAATTCCCAACAGTGGCATCCAAGCCAGGTTTATGCGTAGAAGATATGCACGAGTAGAACACAAAGAGTTGTGGGCGGTGATAGTCATACTGCTTACCACCAACGTCTTATTTTGATTCAGCGGTATTGTGGGATGAAGAGGCCCGGACCAACCTTACATGTCCATGCACATGAGACCAGTTCCACCGACTGACATGCAACTAGTTTTGCATAAAGGTGGTTGGCGGGTGTCTATTTCTCCTACTTTAGTTGAATCGAATTTGCCTACGGCCGGTCCTTGAAGAAGGTTAAAACAACAAACTTGATGAAACACCGTTGTGGTTTTATGCGTAGGTATGAACGGTTCTTGCTTGAAGCCCGTAGCAGCCACGTAAAACTTGCGAGAACGAAGTCGAGGACGTCTAACTTGTTTTTGCAGGGTATGTTGTGATGTGATATGGTCAAGACATGATGTGATAAACATTATTGTATGCGATGATCATGTTTTGTAAGTTATTGGCAACCGGCAGGAGCCTTATGGTCATCTCTTTATTGTATGAAATGCAAACGGCATGTAACTGCTTTAGTTTATCGCTATGCGTTAGCAATAGTTGTAGAAGCAATAGTTGGCGAGACGGCAACAACACAAGAATGGAGATCAAGGTGTTGAGCCGGTGACGATGGAGATCATGACGATGTTTTGGAGATGGAGGTCAAAAGCATGAGATGATGATGGCCATATCATGTCACGTATTTTGATTGCATGTGATGTTTATCTTTTATGCATCTTATTTTGCTTAGTACGATGGTAGCATTATAAGATGATCCCTTCACTAAATTTCAAGGTAAAAGTGTTCTCCCTGAGTATGCACCGTTGCTACAGTTCGTCGTGTTGAGGCACCATGTGATGATCGTGTTGGGGAATGCAGTATTTCAAAGAAATTCCTACGATCACGCAAGATCTATCTAGGAGATGCATAACAACGGGAGGGGAGAGTGTGTCCACGTACCCTCGTAGACCGAAAGTGGAAGCATTTAGTAACGCAGTTGATATAGACGAATGTCTTCGCGATCCAACCGATCCTAGCACCGAACGTACGACACCTCCGTGTTCAGCACACATTCAACACGATTATGTCCCTCGAGCTCTTGATCCAGTTGAGGATGAGGGAGAGTTCCGTCAGCACGACGGTGTGGCGATGGTGATGATGATGTTACTGGCGCAGGGCTTCGCCTAAGCACTAGGACAATATGACCGAGGTGTGTAACTGTGGAGGGGGGCACCGCACACGGCTAAGAGAAGACTTGGTGTGCCTTTGGGGCACCGCACACGGGTAAAGGAGGGGGAGGCAGGCGGCCAGGTGTGGGGAGTCCTACTAGGACTCCCTAGTCCTAGTAGGATTCTCTCTCCCTTTTTTTCCTTTTCTAGAGTAGCTAAAGGGGAAAGAGAGAAGGAGTAGGAGAGGGAAGGGGGGCGCCGCCCCCACCCCTTGTCCAATTCAGATTGGCAAGGCCCTCTCTGGCTGGCCCTCTCTCTTCTCCACTAAGGTCCATGGTGGACCATTAACCTCCGGGGGGTTCCGGTAACCCCAAGTACTCCGAAACTCATCTGAAACGACCCGAACCATTCCGGTGTCCGAATGTAACCTTCCAATATATGAATCTTTACCTCTCGACCATTTTGAGACTCCTTGTCATGTCCGTGATCTCATCTGGGACTCCGAACAAACTACGGACATCAAATCACATAACTCATAATACAAATCGTCATCGAACGTTAAGCGTGCGGACCCTACGAGTTCGAGAACTATGTAGACATGACCGAGACACATCTCCAGTCAATAACCAATAGCGGAACCTAGATGCTCATATTGGCTCCTACATATTTTACAAAGATCTTTCTCGGCCAAACCGCATAACAACATACGTTGTTCCCTTTGTCATCAGCATGTTACTTGCCCGAGATTTGATCGTCAGTATCATCATACCTAGTTCAATCTCGTTACCGGAAAGTCTCTTTACTCGTTCCGTAATGCATCATCCCGTGACTAACTCATTAGTCACATTTCTTGCAAGGCTTATAGTGATGTGCATTACCGAGAGGTCCTAGAGATACCTCTCCGATACTCGGAGTGACAAATCCTAATCTCGATCTATGCCAACTCAACAAACACCATCGGAGACACTTGTAGAGCATCTTTATAATCACCCAGTTACGTTGTGACGTTTGATAGCACACAAGGTGTTCCTGCGGTATTCGGGAGTTGCATAATCTCATAGTCAGAGAAACATGTGTAAGTCATGAAGAACGCAATAGCAATAAAACTAAACGATCATCATGCTAAGCTAACGGATGGGTCTTGTCCATCACATCATTCTCTAATGATGTGATCCCATTCATCAAATGACAACACATGTCTATGGTCAGGAAATCTGACCATCTTTGATTAACGAGCTAGTCAAGTAGAGGCATACTAAGGACACTTTGTTTGTCTATGTATTCACACATGTACTAAGTTTTCGGTTAATACAATTCTAGCATGAATAATAAACATTTATCATGTTATAAGGAAATATAAATAACAACTTTATTATTGCCTCTAGGGCATATTTCCATCAGTATCCCACTTGCACTAGAGTCAATAATCTAGATTACATAGTAATGATTCTAACACCCATGGAGTCTTGGTGCTGATCATGTTTTGCTCGTGAGACAGGCTTAGTCAACAGGTTTGCAACATTCAGATCCATATGTATCATGAAAATCTCTATGTCTCCCTCCTTGACTTGATCGCGGATGGAATTGAAGCGTCTCTTGATGTGCTTGGTTCTCTTGTGAAATCGGGATTCCTTTGCCAAGGCAATTGCAGCAGTATTGTCACAAAAGATTTTCATTGGACCCAATGCACTAGGTATTACACCTAGATCGGATATGAACTCCTTCATTCGTTTCTTACGAAGCAGCTATGTACTCCGCTTCATACGTAGATCCCGCCATGACGCTCTTGCTTGGAACTACACCAACTCACAACTCAATCATTCAATATAAATACGTATCCGGTTTGTGACTTAGAGTCATCTAGATCAGTGTCAAATCTTGCATCGATGTAACCATTTATGACGAGCTCTTTGTCACCTCCATAAACGAGAAACATATCCTTAGTCCTTTTCAGGTATTTCAGGATGTTCTTGACCGCTATCAAGTGATCCACTCCTGGATTACTTTGGTACCTCCCTGCTAAACTAATAGCAAGGCACACATCAAGTCTGGTACACATCATTGCATACATGATAGAACCTATGGCTGAGGCATAGGGAATGACTTTCATTTTCTCTCTATCTTCTGAAGTGGCCGGGCATTGAGTCTGACTCAATTTCACACATTGTAACAGAGGCTAGAACCCTTTCTTTGACTGATCCATTTTGAAATTCTTCAAAACTTTATCAAGGATGTGCTTTGTGAAAGTCCAATTAAGTGTCTTGATCTATGTCTATAGATCTTGATGCCCAATATATAAGCAGCTTCACCGAGGTCTTTCATTGAGAAATTCATATTCAAGTATCCTTTTATGCTATGCAGAAATGATGTATTATTTCTAATCAATAATATGTCATCCACATATAATTTTAGAAATGCTATAGAGCTCCCACTCACTTTCTTGTAAATATAGGCTTCTCCAAAAGTCTGTATAAAACCATATGCTTTGATCACACTATCAAAGTGTATATTCCAACTCCGAGAGGCTTGCACCAGTCCATAAATGGATTGCTGGAGCTTGCACACTTTGTTAGCACCTTTTGGATCGACAAAACTTTCTGGTTGCATCATATACAACTCTTCTTTAAGATATCCATTAAGGAATGCAGTTTTGACATCCATTTGCCAACTTTCATAATCATAAAATGCGGCAGTTGCTAACATGATTTAGACAGACTTAAGCATTGCTACGGGTGAGAAGGTCTCATCATAGTCAACTCCTTGAACTTGTCAAAAACCTTTCGCAACAAGTCAAGCTTTGTAGACAGTAACATTACCGTCAGCGTCAGTCTTCTTCTTGAAGATCCATTTATTTTCTATTGCTTATCGATCATCGGGCAAGTCAACCAAAGTCCACACTTTGTTCTCATAGATGGATCCCATCTCAGATTTCATGGCCTCAAGCCATTTCGTGGAATCTAGGCTCATCATCGCTTCCTCATAGTTCGTAGGTTCGTCATGGTCAAGTTACATGACCTCCAGAAAAGGATTACCATACCACTCTGGTGCGGATCTTACTCTGGTTGACCTACGAGGTTCAGTAGTAACTTGATCCGAAGTTTCATGATCACCATCATTAGCTTCCTCACTAATTGGTGTAGGAATCACTGGAACTGATTTCTGTGATGAACTACTTTCCAATAAGGGAGCAGGTACAATTACCTCATCCAGTTCTACTTTCCTCCCACTCACTTCTTTCGAGAGAAACTCCTTCTCTAGAAAGGATGCATTCTTAGCAATGAATATCTTGCCTTCGGATCTATGATAGAAAGTGTACCCAACAATTTCCTTTGGGTATCCTATGAAGACACATTTCTCCGATTTGGGTTTGACCTTATCAGGTTGAAGCTTTTTCACGTAAGCATCCACTGGTACGTGTTGGTCCTAAACAAATGGTTTTTAACCCCTTTCCACGACGACATTTGGAACTATCGCCAAGTGAGTGTGGGTGATAGGGGGGTCCTTCCCACACGACCCAGAAACTGTCGGGGATATGCCACTCTTGGCACACACGTTCGGCGAAATGAGGTCGTGTGCGACCGGCGAACACTCAAATACGGAAATACGTATATTAGAGATAAAAATACAATTATATAGCAAAATTGTTTCCGGTCGCAAGTACATCCCACACAGTCAGTCCCCGCTAAAGTTTCCGTTCGTATGCACATCCCACACTGTCGCTCCAAGGAAAACATTTCCGCTCATAGGTACATCACACACAATTTTTCCCGTTAAATCATTTGCGTTATTGAATGTATCACACACGGTCCGTAGAAGATACTGTGTGGCAAAGGCTGTCCATCACACACAGTTTTCATGTGGTAAACATTTGTGCAAGGTGGCCTAATGCAAACAGTTTTCAAGAGAAAGTCATGTGTGATTGTTCATTGATCCAACACGGTTTATTCCTAGAAACTGTGTGCGCTGTGTGAGGTCATCGCCCATGGTATTTTTTCAACAACCGATTGCAATAGCAAAACACAATTAGCACGCTAATTCGCCATTAGTAGGCTAATTATCCTATTATTCATAATCCATTTATTAATCTAATTGACATTTCATATTAAGCACACAATATATTTAATTTCCATATTAAGGAAGAAAAATTTCATAATTGAAATACATCAGAGTACAACATGATATAGCTTCAGCACTCAGCTACCCCATTACACAACTGCACCCGCAACAAGTTCCACATGCAACTTCTGCTGGAAATTAGCATCACCGGTATATAGACAGATGCATCTCATCTGGAAAACTGCTGAAGTGGAAGGCGAATATTGAGCCTTCATTCATGTTGAAGGTCTTTGCAACTTTAGGCCAGTGCCTGTGGATGATTGACAGTCCGTCCTTTGTCCTCTTCAGGAGCACTTCAATATTGAACCGTGGGTGTTGTATGAAAACCTTCCTCGCCTCCTGACCATAGAGGTGGTTTGAGAGGTAATCATTAGTGAACTGCTTTGGAAAGGCCTGAAAACAAGGATGTGCATAAATATCTTCTCTATATTGGAAATGGGGCAAAGGAATAAAAATGGCAAGGTATAATAGTTAGTACCATCTTAAAGTGAATTGATGTCTTCTTCATTGTGTAGACAAAGATCTTGTTGTTTTTTGTCGCTAATTTCTTTATCCTAACAATCTTTCTGAGTTTCTTGATTTGATAGATATTCATGGACAACTCATTTCCCCATATGCAAAAAGGGTCGAACAGTGGGTCAAAATCTCTGACAGCAGGACCTACATGTGCAAGACCAAATTGTTAAAAACCAAAATATTATAATGGTTCCTGCAATTGCACAATAATGTGCTATTAGACAACGGACCATGCACATGCTAACCTCGATTGTAAACCTCAGTGCTTCCCATAGTTTCCCTACAACACATATAAGGTAGTTAGTCATCGGGTTAAGTAAGAGTTCGCATGCTATCAGTAAAATATGTTGATGAACAATAAGCACATTGTAGATTCATCAGATTAATTGAAGCCACATGGAAAACCCATTTACCCAAACCAAGCATGATTAAGAACTAGGAAATATAGCACTTGTATATGTTTCTCATGTATTAAGTGCAGCCAAATTTGATTTATTCCTCACATGCACAACAATTCAAAATTCTACCCATGACAATTGGACATCACATTGGTGAATTGAACCAAGCAGTTAACTAAACACCACAACAAATGAACCAAACATTAACTAAGCACCACATTGCACAATATAACATACTCCTAATAGAAGATCAGAGAGTTAACCAAATAGTTAACTACAACCAATTGTAGCAATTGTATTTGTTTATCATCTATTTACTACAGCCAAATTCAATTTATTCCTCACATGGTATACAATAACAGAATACACCCACAATTTTGTAAAGATAAATTTGATTTATTTCTCACATGGAAGACAATACAAAATTGCAGCCTGAAGAATTGAACATCACATTTGCAGAATTGAACCAAACAGTTAACTGAAGACGACAACTAATTAACAAAACAGTTAATAAGTGAGCACCACACTGCACGATATATAGAACATATACACTAGAGCAACAGATTGCATGGTGAAATTAGATAGCACAATTCACTAGAATTTGTGAAGGAAAGGCAGGAGCAGCACACGCAACTGGTAAACCGAGCATGCTTAACCGGCGTAGCTAGAAATTGGCAAGGTCCTCCTTCAAGATCTGGGGGTCGGCATGAATGTCAGCCATCGCGACCTCATCCGCGCGTGCGGCCGCAGTTTGCTTCTCCGCTACCAAATGCTCCTTGAGGTCCTGGCTATACTGTGTGCACCATGGCTTAAGCCGGCGCTTTTTTGGTGGAGATGTTGGTAATTTGGGTGGAAGGTGTCACGCTCGCGCCGGCGGTCGGGGCATGTGGGATGTGGAAGGAGGAGGATGGGGGTCGGGTGTGGATTACCTGCCTGGATAGAGGAGGCCGAGCAGCGTGAAGGAGGGTTGCGGCGAGGAGGCGGCGGAGGTGCAAGCAAGGAGTGAAGGTTTCAACTTGGAAAGGAAGGTGGAAAGAGGGGAAATGTGGCTTTTGGTAAGGGGGAGGGGGTGGAGAGGTAGTTATTTCCGCGGAAGCCGAAAATTTGGAATCGTTTCAGCCAAAAAACTAGCGCGCAAAGTGTCATCAGACACGGTCCCTTATTCAGAACTGTGTACAATATGTGGACATCACAAATGATTAAGATAGCTTAACCCGTGTATGATGAGTTTGAAAGTCAAAAGCTTTGGTTTGAATTTCCATGGTTATAGTGGTCATCCAAATCATTGCATAATTTGGGTACACAAAGGAGACTACAACACACCCACACTTCTTAATCGAGCAAGTTCAGCAATTAAACAGAGCTAGTTGACCTAAACATTACTCTAAAAAATTAAAGACCGGTGCTCTTAATGAAACAAAACAAAGAGTACTACCACGGCTGGTGCTCGTCGATCTCCGCCGCCACCTCCATGTCCAGCTCGCGCCCGACGGTCTCCTAGGGAAGGGGCTCCATGGCATCCATCACACCATACTTGGCAAGCATCTCGCCATCCGTGTTCGACATCTCTTTGGAAAAGGCCTCCACGAGCTGGGTGTGGGTGGACGTGATCTGGGCTTGGACGGGCTCCATTGTCGCAAGGTATGCGGCGGAGGAACGGACAGCTGCTCGAACGCTCTCGGCGGTTGCCAGCTCTTCCGCCATGGGTTGCCGACCGTTGTCGGGGAAGCTTCGTTTGATTTGTGCGGTGACCGCCAGGAGCAGGGCGTGGGCGGCCTCCATCAGGGCTAAGGCCACCACTGCGGAATGGACAGCTGCTGTGCCGCACTCGCCAGTTGCTATCCCCGAGCCAGATGTTACTGCCACCACGTGAGAAGCAACAACTGCCATTTGGGCTGCCTTTGCCCCCCGGTTGCAAATTGCGGCCGCGCTCATGCACCTTGTTAGCATGCGCATGGCGGCTGCGACCGCGCTCTCGCCTGAGTGGGCCACCGAAGTTGCCCTCGCGACGTGGGTCCACGTGCCCATCTTTCACCGGTGACGATTGAACAGTGAAATGATATTTGGGGAGTGAGCTAGTGTGCTTGAGATGCCGGCTGTGGACTGTAACCGGCGCACCTTCTCCCGTAAGCCATAGGTGTACTATACACCGACAGTGCTCCAAGATATTTTGTACTACATCTCACACGGTTGTTGATAATAAACTATGTGCGATCTACTTGATTTTTCATCTTGATTTGAATTACATAATGGGGTCACAATGGCAATAGACGGTGTTTTAATTGCTAGACCTTTTATCTAGAGTGAACATGCAACTATATGTGTGTCGTAAAAGAATTGGAACTATTCAGGGTTCGTTTGAAAATTTTATACATTAAATTGGGTTTCTAGCCATTTCAGGTGAACAATTCAAATTTGAACTACATGCACATGGTCCAGTGCATATAAATTGGTTGAAAAATCAAATCTGTGTCCTTGGATGCATGCTTAGATCTCATGCAAGAAATAGGAATGAATTTCAAACACTAGGGCACTGTTGATTGCCGGCAAAACATTGAGATGCCTGGTTTTTAAATTCTAGTAAATCAAAAACTCATCTGAAATTCATGAAACTTGGCATGCTCTCATGGAGCGGCATCAACATGCCGTGGTAAAAAATTTGTCCCATTTGGGGCAGGTTTGGGTATATGATTCTCACAAACCGGAGCTTCTCACAATAAGCATGATGGTTTTCGGTAGGGAACACCAACCTTTGGGGACAAAATGATATCCATTGCCTCTTATTTCTTTCAAATTTTTTTCTTGTGTCAACATAGAACAACATGACTGTTCTGTGAATTCTTATGATTTTTCAGGGTTTGTTTGGACATTTTTATGCATTAACTAAGTTTTCAATGCATTTTATGTGCATAATTCAATTTTGAAGTACATGCACATGATCCAGTGCATATAAATTGGTTGAAAAATAAAATATGTGTCCTTGGGTGCATGCTTAGGTCCCATGAAAGAAATGGGAATGAATTTCAAACACTGGGGCACCGTTGATTGCTGGCAAGACATTGAGATGCCTGGTTTTAAATTGTAGTAAATCCAAAACTCGTCTGAAATTTATGAAACTTGGCATGCTATCATGGAGCGGCATCAACACGTCGCGTACAAATTTTGTCCCATTTGGGGCAGGTTGGGTATATGCTTCTCACAAACCGGAGCTTCTCACAACAAGCATAATGGTTTTCGTTAGGGAACGTCCCACCTTTGGGGACGAAACGATATACATTGCCTCTTATTGCTTTCAATTTTTTTTCTCGTGTCAACATAGAACAACAGGAGTGTTGTGTGAATTTTTGTGAATTTTTGGGGTTCGTTTGGACATTTTTATGCATAAACTGAGTTTTCAATGCATTTATGTGCATAATTAAAATTTGAACTACATGCACATGCTCCGGTGCATATAAATTGGTTGAAAAATTAAATATGTGTCCTTGGGTACATGCTTAGGTCCCATGCAAGAAATGTGTAACTACCTCGATGCGGCTATATCTCCCACGTGTCGAAGCACGACTTAGAGGCATAACCGCATTGAAAGCAATGTCGCAAGTGAGGTAATCTTCACACAACCCATGTAATACATAAGGGATAGAGATACATAGTTGGCTTACAATCGCCACTTCACAACAATTACATGAATAAAGCATTACATCAAACAGATACAATCAATGTCCGACTACGGAACCAAAATAAAAGAAGAACCCCAAAAGTGACAAGGTCCCCGATCGACCCCAACTAGGCTCCACTACTGATCGACTGAAACGAAACAACACAAAGGACAAGATCTTCATCGAGCTCCTCCTGAGCTCAGTTGCGTCACCAACACGGTTCAACGGCACCTGCAAGCTGGGTTTGGAAGTATCTGTGAGTCACGGGGACTCAACGATCTCACACCCTCGCGATCAAGACTATTTAAGCTTATGGGTAAGGTAAAAGGTATGAGGTGGAGCTGCAGCATGCGACTAGCATATATGGTGGCTAACATACGCAAATGAGAGCGAGAAGAGAAGGCAAGCCCGGTCGAGAAACTATGATCAAGAAGTGATCCTAGAACAACCTACGTCAAGCATAACTCCAACACCGTGTTCACTTCCCGGACTCCGCCGGAAAGAGACCATCACGGTAACACACGCGGTTGATGTATTTTAATTAAGGTCAACTTCAGGTTTTCTACAACCGGACATTAACAAATTCCCATCTGCCCATAACCGCGGGCATGGCTTTCGAAAGTTCAAATCCCTGCAGGGATGTCCCAACTTAGCCCATCACAAGCTCTCACGGTCAACGAAGGATATTCCTTCTAGCGGGAAGACCCGATCAGACTCGGAATCCCGGTTACAAGACATTTCGGCAATGGTAAAACAAGTCCAACAACACCGCCCGAATGTGCTGACAAATCCCGATAGGAGCTGCACATATCTCGTTCTCAGGGCACACTTAGATGAGACTAGCTACGAGTAAAACCAAACCTCAAGTTGCCCCGAGGTGGCCCCGCAGGCAGCTCGGTTCGGACCAACACTCAGAGGAGCACTGGCCCCGGGGGAGTTAAAATAAAGATGACCCTTGAGTCTGCAGAACCCAAGGGAAGGTGGTAGGTTGTTAGTGCAAATGGTAAAACCAAGGTTGGGCATTGCTGGAGGAGTTTTATTCAAGGCGAACTGTCAAGGGGTTCCCATTATTACCCAACCGCATAAGGAATGCAAAATCCGGGAACATAACACCGATATGACGGAAACTAGGGTGGCAAGAGTGGAACAAAACACCAGGCATAAGGCCGAGACTTCCACCATTTACCAAGTTGTAGATGCATTAATTAAATAAGATATATTGTGATATCCCAACAAGTAAACATGTTCCAACAAGGAACATCATCTCCATGTTCCAACAAGGAACAAACTTCAATCTTCACCTGCAACTAACAACGCTATAAGAGGGGCTGAGCAAAGCGGTAACATAGCCAATCAACGGTTTGCTAGGACAAGGTGGGTTAGAGGCTTGGTTTAACAACATGGGAGGCATGATAAGCAAGTGGTAGGTATCGTAGCATAGGCATAGCAAAAGAGCGAGCATCTAGCAAGCAAAGATAGAAGTGATTTCGAGGGTATGGTCATCTTGCCTGAAATCCCGCAAGGAAGAAGAACGAGTCCATGAAGAAGACAAACGGACATAGCCAACGGATCCTCACACACGCAACGTTACCAGAACCAAGCGAGGCAGGGCGGGTCAACGCGAGGCGCTGCTGGAGCTGGGCTACGCGCGAGGTAGAGGAGGGGTCGACGTAGACGAGAGCTCAAGCAGAACATGGCACTGGTCGTCATCCTGGCATGCTTGCCCGACAGAAGCAGGGGACGGCGCCGAGCTGTCTTGGCGGCGTCAGGCTTGAGGAGGCCGAGGTCAACGAGCAAGGGCTCGTCTCCCTCGCAAAGAGACGAGGTCGGCAGCGGCTGCGCTGGAACGGGGGAACGATGGAGGTGCGGGAACGGTGAGACTCCGGCGCGGCAGGGAGCTCGGCGGACTGGGTCGAGCTGGAGGATGTCGGGGCCTCAGGTGCGGGAGCAGAGGGGGCCGAGGCGCCATGGCAGGGGAACGGCAGCAGCGGCGGGGAAACTTGGCGGCATTCATGGCCGCTGGTGCTGTACGGTTCCTGTAGAGACACGATAGAGAGAGGGAGCACGCGGTGAGAGAGAGAGGAGAGAAGGGCGAGGAAAGGAGAGGCAGGGGCGCAGGGGAGCTGCTGGACCGACGATTGGACTCCAGCGAGTCTCCCCTGGATCGGGACGAGGAGGTTGCGGCCTCGGGCGCAGATGGCGAGCTTCTGCGGTGGCGCTGGTTCGCTGTGAGAAAAAGGAACAAGACGAGTGGGATGGTCAGAGAGGAGCAGCGTGATGGGAAAAAGGTAGGAGAAGGCGCAGAGGAACAGTGACGCGACCTGGGCATCTCACCGGCCCGGCATGAACGGGAAGCTGGAGACGAGGGAGCGGCGCGGGTCGGTCGAAGGCGGTGGCTTCAGGGCAGGGGAGCTCGAGCTCCTTCTGCTGGGCCTCGGTGCAAGGGGACAGGAGGCTGGATCTGGCGCGGCTTGGTTGGATCAAATGGAAGGCGGAGGAGATTGGCTTGTGCTGAAAACGAGGGGGATTTGGGAGGGGATGGATTTGGATCGGGAGGTGATCCCGATGTGGGAGAGGAGTGGCGGTGGGGAGTGACAAGCCTCCTAGGTTTTAGGGTTAGGCTAGATTTGGTAGGTGGTGGTCTATTAATATAAGGAAAAGAGGGAGTTTGGATCCTCCGATCGAAATCGGACAGTTCAAAAAGAATAGGCTAGGGAGTCTAAATAATAAAACGGTGATATTTTGTAGACGTTAGGGGATGATCCGGACACAACGGTAGAGACAGCCCGGGTCAGGTCCGGGACAATTTTCGGACGCGCGCGCGAGGAGGGCCGCGGGCTGACGAGAGAGGTTAGGTTGGACCTGGCGGTAGGTAGTGGGCTGTGTAGACGGTCTCGAGCTGAGAGAAGAGAAGAGAGGGAGGCCCGACGACTGTTTCCGAAGACCGAAAACGTCTTACGTTAGACCGACTATAATGTCGCTATAGTTATCCGTTGGGCTATCAAACGAACTCCGAATGCAATGAAACTTGGCAGGCGGCCTACCTACAACATAACAACACCACATGCCAACTTTCAACCCATTCCGAGAACATTTCCCGGCCACTTATAAAATAATATACCGGACATGCCGCTGGCCCGTGCAAGTGTGTCTGGGCTCAGAACGGACAACGGACGAAACGAGGAGACCGGGCCGAATGCAAGTTTTGAAAACATGATTATGCAATGCGGAAGATGACATGGCAAGATGCGACACGCAAGCAAATGACATGGCAACGACAGCGAATAACTAGAAGACACCTAGCACAAAGGTCTCCGGGCGTTACAAAATGGAATGAATTTCAAACACCAGGGCACCGTTGACTGCCGGCAAAACATTGAGATGCCTGGTTTTTAAATTCTAGTAAATCCAAAACTTGTCTGAAATTCATGAAACTTGGCATGCTATCATGGAGCGGCATCAACATGTCGTGGTACAAATTTTGTCCCATTTTAGGAAGGTTTGCGTATATGCTTCTCACAAACCGGAGCTTCTCACAACAAGCATGATGGTTTTCGGTAGGGAATGTCCCACCTTTGGGGACGAAACACTATCCATTGCCTCTTATTGCTTTCAAATTTTTTCTCATGTCAACATAGAACAACAGGATTGTTGTGTGAATTTTTGTGATTTTTCAGGGTTTATTTAGACATTTTTATTCATTAACTGAGTTTTTAATGGATTTATGTGCATAATTCGAATTTGAACTACATGCACATGATCCAGTGCATATAAATTGGTTGAAAAATCAAATATGTTTCCTTGGGTGCATGCTTAGGTCCCATGCAAGAAATGGGAATGAATTTCAAACACCAGGGCACAGTTGATTGTCGGCAAAACATTGAGATGCCAGGTTTCTAAATTCTAGTAAATCCAAAACTTGTCTAAAATTCATGAAACTAGGCATGCTATAATGGAGCGCCATCAACATGCCGTGGTACAAATTTTGTCCCATTTTGGGCAGGTTTGGGTATATGCTTCTCACAAACCGGATCTTCTCACAACAAGCATGATGGTTTTCGGTTGGGAACATCCCAACATTCGGGGACGAAACGATATCCATTGCCTCTTATTGCTTTCAATTTTTTTTCTCGTGTCAACATAGAACAACATGAGTGTTGTGTGAATTGTTGTGATTTTTCGAGGTTCGTTTAGACATTTCTATGCATTAACTGAGTTTACAATGCATTTATGTGCATAATTCAAATTTGAACTATATGCACATGCTCCAATGCACATAAATTGGTTGAAATATCAAATATGTGTCCTTGGGTGCATGCTTAGGTCCCATGCAAGAAATGGGAATGAATTTGAAACACCAGGGCACCGTTGATTGCCGGCAAAACATTGAGATGCCTCGTTTTTAAATTCTAGTAAATCCAAAACTCCTCTGGAATTCATGAAACTTGGCATGCTATCATGTAGTGGCATCAACATGTCATGGTACAAATTTTGTCCCATTTGGGGCAGGTTTGGGTATATGCTTCTCACAAACCGGAGCTTCTCACAACAAGCATGATGGTTTTCGGTAGGGAACATCCCACCTTTGGGGACGAAACAATATCCACTGCCTCTTATCGCTTTGAAAAAAAATTCTTGTGTCAACATAGAACAACAGGAGTGTTGTGTAAATTTTTGTGATTTTTCGGGGTTCGTTTGGACACTTTTATGCATTAACTGAGTTTTCAATGCATTTATGTGCATAATTCAAATTTAAACTACCTGCACATGCTCTAGCGCATATAAATTCGTTGAAAAATATAATATGTGTCCTTGGGTGCATGCTTAGGTCCCATGCAAGAAATGGGAGTTAATTTCAAACACTAGGGCACCGTTGATTGCCGGCAAAACATTGACATGCCTGGTTTTTAAATTCTAGTAAATCCAAAACTCATCTGAAATTCATCAAACTTGGCATGCTATCATGGAGGGGCATCAACATGTCGTTGTACAAATTTTCTCCCATTTGCGGCAGGTTTGGGTATATGCCTCTCACATACGGGAGCTTCTCACAACAAGCATGATGGTTTTCGGTAGGGAACGTCCCACCTTTGGGGACAAAACTATATCCATTGCCTCTTATTGCTTTCAAATTTTTTTCTCATGTCAACATAGAACCACAGGAGTGTTGTGTGAATTTTTGTGATTTTTCAGGGTTTGTTTGGACATTTTTATGCGTTAACTGAGTTTTCAATGCATTTATGTGCATAATTCAAATTTGAACTACATGCACATGCTCTAGTGCATATAAATTGGTTGAAAAATAAAATATGTGTCCTTGGGTGCATTCTTAGGTCCCATGCAAGAAATGGGAATGAATTTCAAACACCAGGGCACCTTTGATTGCCGGAAAAACATTGAGATTCCTGGTTTTTAAATTCTAGTAAATCCAAAACTCCTCTGGAATTCATGAAACTTGGCATGCTATCATGTAGTGGCATCAACATGTCATGGTACAAACTTTGTCCCATTTGGGGCAGGTTTGGGTATATGCTTCTCACATACCGGAGCTTCTCACAACAAGCATGATGGTTTCGGTAGGGAATGTCCCACTTTTGGGGACGAAACAATATCCATTGCCTCTTATTGCTTTCAATTTTTTTCTCGTGTCAACATAGAACAACAGGATTGTTGTGTGAATTTTTGTGATTTTTCATGGTTCATTTGGACATTTTTATGCATTAACTGAGTTTTCAATGCATTTATGTGCATAATTCAAATTTGAACTACATGCACATGCTCCAATGCATTTAAATTGGTTGAAAAATCAAATATGTGTCCTTGGGTGCATGCCTGGGTTCCATGCAAGAAAAGGGAATGCATTTCAAACACTAGGGCACCGCTGATTGTCGGCAAAACATTGAGATGCCTCATTTTTAAATTCTAGTAATCCTAAACTCGTCTGAAATTCATGAACTTGGCATGCTATCATGGAGCGGCATCAACGTGCCGTGGTAAAAAATTTGTCCCATTTGGGGCAGGTTTGGGTATATGCTTCTCAAAAATCGGAGCTTCTCACAACAAGTATGATGGTTTTCGATAGGGAACGTCCCACCTTTGGGGACGAAATGATATCCATTGCCTCTTATTGCTTTCAATTTTTTCTCGTGTCAACATAGAACAAAAGGAGTGTTGTGTGAATTCTTGTGATTTTTCGGGGTTCAACTGAGTTTTCAATGCATTTCACGTGCATAATTCAAATTTGAAGTACATGCATATGATCTAGTGCATATAAATTGGTGGAAAAATCAAATCTGTGTCCTTGGGTGCATGCTTAGGTCCCATGCAAGAAATGGGAATGAATTTCAAACACCGGGGCACCATTGATTGCTGGCAAAACACTAAGATGCGTAGTTTTTAAATTCTAGTAAATCCAAAACTCATCTGAAGTTCATGAAACTTGGCATGCTATCATGGAGCGGCATCAGCATGCGGTGGTACAAATTTTGTCCCATTTGGGACAGGTGTGGGTATATGTTTCTCACAAAGAGCATGATGTTTTTCGTTAGGGAACATCGCACCTTTGGGCACGAAACGATATCCATTGCCTCTTATTGCTTTCAATTTATTTTCTCATGTCAACATAGAACAACAGGAGTGTTGTGTGAATTTTTGTGATTTTTCGGGGTTCGTTTGGACATTTTATGCATTAACTGAGTTTTCAATGCATTTATGTGCATAATTCAAATTTTAACTACATGCATATGCTCCACTGCATATAAATTGGTTGAAAAATCAAATATGTGTCCTTGGGTGCATGCTTAGCTCCCATGCAAGAAATGGGAATGAATTTCAAATACTAGGGCACCGTTGATTGCCGGCAAAACATTGAGCTGGCTGATTTTTAAATTCTAGTAAATCCAAAACTCGTCTAAAATTCATGAAACTTGGCATGCTATCATGGAGTGGCATCAACTTGCCGTGGTACAAATTTTTTCCCATTTGGGGCAGGTTTGGGTATATGCTTCTCACAAACCGGAGCTTCTCACAACATGCATGATGGTTTTCAATAGGGAACGTCCCACCTTTGGGGATGAAATAATATCCATTGCCTCTTATTGCTTCAAAAATATTTCTCGTCTCAACATAGAACAACAGGAGTGTTGTGTGAATTGTTGTGATTTTTCGGGGTTCGTTTGGACATTTTTATGCATTGACTGAGTTTTCAATGCATTTATGTGCATAATTCAAATATAAACTACATGCACATGCTCTTGTGCATATAAATTGGTTGAAAAATCAAACATGTGTCCTTGGGTGCATGCTTAGGTCCCATGCAAGAAATGGGAATGAATTTCAAACACCAGGGCACCATTGATTGCCGGCAAAACATTGAGATGCCTGGTTATTAAATTCTAGTAAATCCAAAACTCGTCTAAAATTCATGAAACTTGGCATGCTATCATGGAGCGGCATCAACATGCCTTGGTACAAATTTTGTCCCATTTGGGGCAGGTTTGGGTATATGCTTCTCAGAAACTAGTGCTTCTCACAACAAGCATGATGGTTTTCGGTAGGGAACGTCCCACCTTTGGTGACGAAACGATATCCATTTGCCTCTTATTGCTTTCAATTTTTTTTCTCATGTCAACATAGAACAACAGGAATGTTGTGTGAATTGTTGTGATTTTTCAGGGTTTGTTTGGA
This sequence comes from Triticum urartu, assembly GCF_003073215.2. NCBI lineage: Eukaryota > Viridiplantae > Streptophyta > Magnoliopsida > Poales > Poaceae > Triticum > Triticum urartu. Next base: position 268,388,794 of record NC_053022.1, read on the forward strand.
CATTTTTATGCATTAACTGAGTTTTCAATTCATTTATGTGCATAATTCAAATTTGAATTACATGCACATGCTCTAGTACATATAAATTGGTTGAAAAATCAAATATGTGTCCTTGGGTGCTTGCTTAGGTCCCATGCAAGAAATGGGAATGAATTTCAAACACTAGGGCACCGTTGATTGCCAGCAAAACATTGAGATGCCTGGTTTTTAAATATCCAAAACTCATCTGAAACTCATGAAACTTGGCATGCTATCATGGAGCGGCATGAACATGCCGTGGTACAATTTTTTTCCCATTTGGGGCAGGTTTGGGTATATGCTTCTCCCAAACCGGAGCTTCTCACAACAAGCATGATAGTTTTCGGTAGGGAATGTCCCACCTTTGGGGACAAAACTATATCCATTGCCTCTTATTGCTTTCAAATATTTTCTCGTGCCAACATAGAATAACAGGAGTGTTGTGTGATTTTTTGTGAGTTTTCGGGGTTTGTTTGGACATTTTTATGCATTAATTGAGTTTTCAATGCATTTATGTGCATAATTTAAATTTGAACTACATACACATGCTCTAGTGCATATAAATTGGTTGAAAAATCAAATATGTGTCCTTGGGTGCATGCTTAGGTCCCATGCAAGAAATGGAAATGAATTTCAAAAACCAGGCCACCGTTGATTGCTGGCAAAACATTGAGATGCCTCGTTTTTAAATTCTAGTAAATCCAAAACTCTTCTGAAATTCATGAAACATGGCATGCTATCATGGAGTTCCATCAACATGCTGTGGTACAAATTTTGTCCCATTTGCGACAGGTTTGGGTATATGCTTCTCACAAACCGGAGCTTCTCAGAACAAGCATGATGGTTTCCTGTAAGGAACGTCCCACCTTTGGGGACAAAACGATATCCATTGCCTCTTATTGCTTTCAAATTTTTTTCTCGTGTCAACATAGAACAACAGGAGTGTTGTGTGAATTTTTGTGATTTTTAGGGGTTCGTTTGGACATTTTAATGCATTAATTGAGTTTCCAATGCATTTATGTGCATAATTCAAATTTGAACTACATGCACATGCTCGAGTGCATATAATTTGGTTGAAAAATCAAATATGTGTCCTTGGGTGAATGCTTAGATCCCATGCAAGAAATGGCAATGAATTTCAAACACCAGGGCACCGTTTATTGCCGGCAAAACATTGATATGCCTGGTTTTTTAATTCTACTAAATCCAAAACTCGTCTGAAATTCATGAAACTTGGCATGCTATCATGGAGCGGCATCAACATGCCCTGGTACAAATTTTTCCCCATTTGGGGCAGGTTTGCGTATATGCTTCTCACAAACCGGAGCTTCTCACAAAAAGCATGATGGTTTTCGGTAGGGTCCCACCTTTGAGGATGAAACAATATCCATTGCCTCTTATAGTTTTCAAATTTTTTTCTCGTGCCAACATAGAACAACAGGAGTGTTGTGTGAATTTTTGTGATTTTTCGGGGTTCGTTTGGACATTTTTATGCATTAACTTAGTTTTCAATGCATTTATGTGCATAATTCAAATTTAAACTACATGCACATGCTCTTGTGCATATAAAAATTGGTTGAAAAATCAAATATGTGTCCTTGGGTGCATGCTTAGGTCCCATGCAAGAAATGGAATGAATTTCAAACACCAGGGCACCGTTGATTGCCGGCAAAACATTGAGATGCCATGGTTTTTAAATTCTAGTAAATCCAAAACTCGTCTGAAATTCATGAAACTTGGCATGCTATCATGGAGCAGCATCAACATGCCGTGGTACAATTTGTCCCATTTGGGGCAGGTTTGGGTATATGCTTCTCACAAACCGAGCTTCTCACAACAAGCATGATGGTTTTCTGTAGGGAACGTCCCACCTTTGGGGACGAAACAATATCCATTACCTCTTAATTGCTTTCACATTTTTTCTCGTGTCAACATAGAACAAAGGAGTGTTGTGTGAATTTTTGTGATTTTTGGGGTTCGTTTGGACATTTTTATGCATTAACTGAGTTTTCAATGCATTTATGTGCATAATTCAAATTTGAACTACATGCACATGCTCCAGTGCATATAAATTGGTCAAAAAATCAAATATGTGTCCTTGGGTGCATGCTTTAGGTCCCATGCAAGAAATGGGAATGAATGTCAAACACCAGGGCACCGTTGATTGCCGACAAAACATTGAGATGCCCGGTTTTTAAATTCTAGTAAATCCAAAACTCGTCTGAAATTCACGAAACATGGCATACTATCATGGAGCGGCATCAACATGCTGTGGTACAAATTTTTTCCCATTTGTGACAGGTTTGGGTATATGCTTCTCACAAACCGGAGCTTCTCACAACAAGCATGATGGTTTTCAGTAGGGAAGGTCCCACCTTTGGGGACAAAACGATATCCATTGACTCTTATTGCTTTCAAATTTTTTTCTCGTGTCAACAAAGAACAACAAGAGTGTTGTGTGAATTTTTGTGATTTTTCGGGGTTCGTTTGGACATTTTTATGCATTAACTAAGTTTTCAATGCATTTATGTGCATAATTCAAATTTAAACTACATGCACATGCTCCAGTGCATATAAATTGGTTGAAAAATCAAATATGTGTCCCTGGGTGCATACTTAGGTCCCATGCAAGAAATGGGAATGAATTTCAAACACCAGGGCACCGTTGATTGCCGGCAAAACATTGAGATGCCTGGTTTTTAAATTCTAGTAAATCCAAAACTCATCTGAAATTCATTAAACTTGGCATGCTATCATGGAGTGGCATCAACATGCCGTGGTACAAATTTTGTCCCATTTGGGGCAGGTTTGGGTATATGCTTCTCACAAACCAGAGCTTCTCATAACAAGCATGATGGTTTTCGGTAGGGAACGTCCCACCTTTGGGGACGAAACGATATCCATTGCCTCTTATTGCTTTCAATTTTTTTCTCGTGTCAACATAGAACAACAGGAGTGTTGTGTGAATTGTTGTGATCTTTCGGGGTTCGTTCGGACATTTTTATGGATTAACTAAATTTTCAATACATTTATGTGCATAATTCAAATTTGAACTACATGCACATGCTCTAGTGCATATAAATTGGTTGAAAAATCAAATATGTGTCCTTGGGTGCATGCTTAGGTCCCATGCAAGAAATGGGAATGAATTTCAAACACTAGGGCACCATTGTTTGCCGGCAAAACATTGAGATGCCTGGTTTTTAAATATCCAAAACTCGTCTGAAATTCATGAAACTTGGCATGCTATCATGGAGCGGCATGAACATGCCGTGGTAAAAATTTTGTCCCATTTGGGGCAGGTTTGGGTAAATGCTTCTCAAAAACCGGAGCTTCTCACAACAATCATGATGGTTTTCGGTAGGGAACGCCCCACCTTTGGGGACGAAACAATATCCATTGCCTCTTATTGCTTTCAAATTTTTTTCTCGTGCCAACATATAACAACAGGAGTGTTGTGTGAATTTTTGTGATTTTCGGGGTTTGTTTGGACATTTTATGCATTAACTTAGTTTTCAATGCATTTATATGCATAATTCAAATTTAAACTACATGCACATGCTCCTATGCATATAAATTGGTTGAAAAATCAAATATGTGTCCTTGGGTGCATGCTTAGGTCCCATGCAAGAAATGGGAATGAATTTCAAACACCAGGGCACTGTTGATTGCTGGTAAAACATTGAGATGCCTGGTTTTTAAATTCTAGTAAATCCAAAACTCGTCTGAAATTAATAAAACTTGGCATGCTATCATGGAGCGGCATCAACATGTCGTGGTACAAATTTTGTCCCATTTGGGGTAGGTTGGGTATATGCTTCTCACAAACCAGAGCTTCTGACAACAAGCGTGATGGTTTTCGGTAGGGAACGTCCCACCTTTGGGGACGAAACAATATCCATTGCCTCTAATTGCTTTCAATTTTTTTTCTCATGTCAACATAGAACAACAGGAGTGTTTTGTGAATTTTTGTGGTTTTTCGGGGTTCGTTTGGACATTTTTATGCATTAACTGAGTTTTCAATGCATTTATGTGGATAATTCAAATTTGAACTACATGCACATGCTCCAGTGCATATAAATTGGTTGAAAAATCAAATATGTGTCCTTGGGTGCATGCTTAGGTCCCATGCAAGAAATGGGAATGAATTTTAAACACCAGGGCACCGTTGATTGCCGGCAAAACATTGAGATGCCTGGTTTTTAAATTCTAGTAAATCCAAAACTCGTCTGAAATTCATGAAACTTGGCATGCTATCAAGGAGCGACATCAACATGTCGTGGTACAAATTTTGTCCCATTTGGGGCAGGTTTGGGTATATTCTTCTCACAAACCGGATCTTCTCACAATAAGCATGATGCTTTTCGGTAGGGAACATCCCACCTTTGGGGATGAAACGATATTCATTGCCTCTTATTGCTTTCAATTTTTTTTCTCGTGTCAACATAGAAAAACAGGAGTGTTGTGTGAATTTTTGTGATTTTTCGTGGTTTGTTTTTATGCATTAACTAAGTTTTCAATCCATTTATGTGCATAATTCAATTTTGAACTACATGCACATGCTCGTGTGCATATAAATTGGTTGAAAAATCAAATATGTGTCCTTGGGAGCATGCTTAGGTCCCATGCAAGAAATGAGAATGAATTTAAAACACCAGGGCACCGTTGATTGCCGACAAAACATTGAGATGCCTAGTTTTTAAATTCTAGTAAATACAAAATTATGTTAACCATTCACGTGACGCCATGTTTTTTGGTTTTAATGGCTGTAGGAGGTGCCGTGCGGACAGCTCCTTGACCTTGACTGAACGGGAGGCGTGCGAGCACCATCTGGTGCGTAGGCTGACCGGGAGGCGTGCAAGCTATCCTCGAGTGCGCAGGCTCACCGGGAAGCATGCGAGCTATACGCTATGCAGGCTCACTGGGAAGCGAGCCCTTTGACTTCCATGGCCGCCCGCCTTGCTCGTATCCTCTCCATTAATGGCGCCCAAGCTGCAGTTTAATTTGCTTTTTAAATATAAAACACACATCGCAAACATTTTAGTTAGAACACCCGTATGCAAACAGACAGCTTCCCAGGAAGCCAAGAGAAAATGTGCTGAGCAGGATTTCTGCAGCTCTTAATCGCAAACATTTTAGATAGAACGCCCGTATGCAAATTGAGAGCAGGGCAGGATTTGTGCATCCCTTCAACGCAAACGGTTGTGTTGGATGACCCGTGTGCAATCACGTACAAACAATTTGGTAAGATTTTTCAATCCTTGTAACACTACGATTTGTCAAAATGAAGCTAAAAATCACTAGTAGTATCTAATTTTTGCAACTAAAATTCTGTAATTAAGCATAGATTTCATTCATAGATTAAGTAGTCGTTCTTAATTTATACAAACATTTCAACTCGACAGCTGAACCGACCAAACTTTTCCCCAATTGTTGCCAACCATGTACTAAAATAACTAGTTCAACTATATATACTAGCTAATTTTAAGTATGTTGTACAGTTCCACCACATCTATAGTCAGATGAACTGAACAAAATAACACCTAAATACTACTACTACTGCGGAGGGGCTTTGTACTACTTTCGGCTGCCTCTCCTCTGCCGAGCGCGCTCAGTAAGATGCGGAGGAGGAGGAGGAGCCTACCGACGAGCTGGGCAACCGCAATGCGGTGCTTGCCGCTAATGCAGCTTTAGTGACGCTCACCTCAAACGCCCTCTGCCGCTCCAGACGACCCCTCGTGAAGCGGTGGTTCTCCTCGTAGATCTCCTGATTCCTTGCCTCTAAGGCGGCATGTGCCGTAGCCACTGCGGCGGTAAGGCTCTTTGCGTGCTCGACGAGGTACTCCTCCTCCTCCCGTAGGAACTCGGTGTAGTGCGCAAGGTCGCTGTCGCACATGTGGGCATCCACCTCCGCCTCCCGCCTTTGGGTGGCGGTGGCGGAGCGGGTGATGACCCAGCCGGTCAACGGTGGGCTGGCGGCCACGGCGGCCGACGACGGGGTGGCGGCCATGACCACCACCTCCCGCCTTCGGGCCACGGTGGCGGAGCGGGTGATGGCCACAGTGGCAGGAGTGGGGTGGCGGCCACGAAGGCCGTCTCCCACCTTCGGGCCACGGTGGCGGAGCGGGTGATGGCCTGGCTTTCGACGGTGGTGTGGTGGCAACGGCGGCCGGCAACAGCTGCCGACGGGCACCAGCGGCGGAGCATGTGGTGGGTGTTCCACACACACCCAACAGGGACGCCATGTGCACTACACTACGTCGGGGACTGCGCTGCCGCCACAGTGTAGCCTCCCAGCTGGAGCTGTTCTCTAATGACGGCGGAGTGGCTGAGTGAGGACGACAGACCGGTGCCATTGGTGAATGTGGGAGAAGCAGACGAGATAAGCTACAGGGATGGAGGGGAAAATGCGACGCAGGACTCGCCAGCCGTGAGGGTTTTTATAGCACGCCGGTAAGCATTGGGATTTTGGGGGATTTCACCAAGTCGGACGGGAAGCTTGCATGGGAACGTGCGAGGTTGCGCGGGAACAGGCTCATCGACGATTCATTGGCGCCACTGTTTGGCAAAAAGAACACCCACGTGCGCTGCACAAGCTTGCGTTGTAAGCCGTCTGCGGCAGCGGGGTGACAAGACGTGCGAGAGAAGGACCAAATGCCACGTACACATATGGTTAATAAAAAAATGTTTTTGATTTAATTACCTACTATACCACCGTCCTGGGTTATAAGTATGATTTAACTAATAAAATAAGAATGCATGTCGCCAAAGATTATATAGTTGGATTATTATTTGAACATAGTTTCCAATTATATAATTTTTAAAACATGCATTAACATTTTGTTGATTAAATTTGAGGGCAAAGTATGGCACAGAATGCAAAGGAGACTATAGACTAGACGGAGGTGGTACCACATGGCCGCTCCCTACGTAGTGATGCAACTGTCGGCCGGCTTGTAGGCGACCATTTCCTGCGTGTTCAACTGCTCTATGCGTGTGGTTGCTTGCGGTTCAGGCGACCGTGGTGCGCTCTGCTCGCGTCCTGCCGCGCGCGAACATCTCTCGGGTCCGTCCGGGTGCTCTACCCTCGTCCCTCCATGCGCGCTGCCAGTGTTTTGGGCTGGCGCACGATCACGCACGTCCGTGTGCAAGCGGTTGCGCCGGGCGCGGCGCGATGATGCAGTTACCCGCGGCAAAAATTGTCATGCGGACACACCGAGAATCCACGCTGCCCGACCCCCTTTTATTCCTGTGGCCATCTACCTTCATCCCTCATCTCAGATGACACAATAAGCACACCCACAAGGACACATACAGAGAGGACATCCAGCGGTTCCAATGGCGCTCCCCGTTGCTCCAATGGCGCTCCCAGCGGCCGACGATGACAACGGCGGGCAGTTCACCCTGCATCACGTAGTGGACACCCACATGAGGGGGACGGCCCTCTTGGTGGTGTACACAAACGATCTGGTCTCGGTGGAGAGCTCCATCCAAACTATGGAGTAGTTCCTTGCCGAGGACAAGTACCTAGTGGTCGGCTTCAACCTCAAGTACACCATCGGTCGTGGCGGGCACGATCAGAAGGTTGCCGTTGCACAGTTGTGCGTGCGACATGATGTCCTAGTCTACCACTCCCACCTTGCCATAAGGCATTGCGAGCATTTCTCCAAGTTTATAAACAACTCTGACTACAGTTTCGCTACGGTGGACACCACCAACGATCTAAAAGCTCTCAAGGTTTCAGACTTGAAATGCCCGAATCTTGTCAACATCCAGCACCACTACAAGGTCTGGGGAGCGACCAAAGCAAACTGAACTCCCTGGTTGATCTCGCCTCGACCATCATCGACCCCTACTATGCAAAGATGCAGCAAGAGAGCCATAAGGACAAGAACGCCTGGCACAGTGTGTGGCATAAGAGACTGCATGAACAACATGTCAAGTACGCAGCCATGGACGCGTACACAAGCTACGAGATGCATGAAGGAAATATGCCCTAGAGGCAATAATAAAGTTATTATTTATTTCCTTATATCATGATAAATATTTATTATTCATGCTAGAATTGTATTAACCGGAAACTTAGTACATGTGTGAATACATAGACAAACAAAGTGTCACTAGTATGCCTCTACTTGACTAGCTCGTTGAATCAAAGATGGTTAAGTTTCCTAGCCATAGACATGAGTTGTCATTTGATTAACGGGATCACATCATTAGAGAATGATGTGATTGACTTGACCCATTCCGTTAGCTTAGCACTTGATCGTTTTAGTTTACTACTATTGCTTTCTTCATGACTTATACATGTTCCTATGACTATGAGATTATGCAACTCCCGGTTACTAGAGGAACACTTTGTGTGCTACCAAACGTCACAACATAACTGGGTGATTATAAAGGTGCTCTACAGGTGTCTCCAATGGTACTTGTTGAGGTGGCATAGCTCGAGATTAGGATTTGTCACTCCGACTATCGGAGAGGTATCTCTGGGCCCTCCCGGTAATGCACATCACTATAAGCCTTGCAAGCAATGTGACTACTGAGTTAGTTGCATGATGATGCATTACGGAACGAGTAAAGAGACTAGCCGGTAACGAGATTGAACTAGGTATTGAGATACCGACGATCAAATCTCGGGCAAGTAACATACCGATGACAAAGGGAACAACATATGTTGTTATGTTGTTTGACCGATAAAGATCTTCCTAGAATATGTAGGAGCCAATATGAGCATCCAGGTTCCGCTCTTGGTTATTGACCAGAGATGAGTCTCGGTCATGTCTACATAGTTCTCGAACCCGTAGGGTCCGCACGCTTAAAGTTCTGTGACGATCAGTATTATGAGTTTATGTGTTTTGATGTACCGAAGGTAGTTCAGAGTCCCGGATGTGATCAGGGACATGACGAGGAGTCTCGAAATGGTCAAGACGTAAAGATCGATATATTGGACGACTATATTCGGACATCGGAAAGGTTCCGAGTGATTCGGGTATTTTGTCTGAGTACCAAGGAGTTACAAGAATATGAGGAAGAAGTAATGGGCCTCATTGGCCAAGCGGTGGAGGTGAGGAGGCAGTGCGGGCGCCCCCCTAGCCCAAACAGAATTGGACTAGCGGGACGGCCCCCTTTTCCCCCTTTTCCTCCCTCTCTTTCCTTCTCCTCTTTCCCCTTCGTTTCCTCCTCCTAGTAGGAGTAGGAAAGGGGAGTCCTACTCCTACTAGGAGGAGGACTCCTGCTCCTGGCGCACCCTACAGGGGCCGGCCGGCCTCCCCCCTTGCTCCTTTATATACGGGGGCAGGGGGCACCCTAGAACACAACAATTGATCATCGATCTCGTAGCCGTGTGCGGTGCCCCCCTCCACCATAATCCACCTCGGTCATATCGTAGTGGTGCTTAGGCGAAGCCCTGCTTCGGTAGCTTCATCAACACTGTCACCACGCCGTCATGCTGACGAAGCTCTTCCCGGAAGCTCTACTGGATCATGAGTTCTTGGGACGTCACCGAGCTGAACGTGTGCAGAACACGAAGGTGCCGTACGTTTGGTACTAAGGATCGGTCGATCATGAAGACGTACGACTACATCAACCGCGTTGTCATAACGCTTCCTCTTACGGTCTATGAGGGTACCTAGACTACACTCTCCCCTCTCGTTGCTATGCATCAACATGATCTTGCGTGTGCGTAGGAATTTTTTTGAAATTACTACATTCCCCAGTGTTATCAGAGCCAGGTTTATGCGTAGATGTTATATGCACGACTAGAACACAAGTGAGTTGTGGGCGATACAAGTCATATTGCTTACCAGCATGTCATACTTTGGTTCGGCGGTATTGTTGGATGAAGCGGCCCGGACCGACATTACGCGTACACTTACGCGAGATTGGTTCTACCGACGTGCTTTGCATACAGGTGGCTGGCGGGTGTCAGTTTCTCTAACTTTAGTTGAACCGAGTGTGACTATGCCCGGTCCTTGTTGAAGGTTAAAACAGCACTAACTTGATGAACTATCATTGTGGTTTTGATGCGTACGTAAGAATGGTTCTTGCTCAGCCCATAGCAGCCACGTAAAACTTGCAACAACAAAGTAGAGGACGTCTAACTTGTTTTTGCAGGGCATGTTGTGATGTGATATTGTCAAGACGTGATGAGATATAAATTGTTGTACGAGATGATCATGTTCTGTTAAAGTTATCGGCAATTGGCAGAAGCCTTATGGTTGTCTCTTTCTTGCATAAGATGCAAGTGCCATACAATTGCTTTACTTTATCGCTATGCGATAGCAATAGTTGCAAAAGCAATGGTTGGCGAGACGACCATGTGATAACACATTGATAGAGATCAAGATGATGGAGATCATGGTGTCATGCCGGTGACGATAGAGACCATGATGGTACTTTGGAGATGGAGATCAAAGGCACAAGATGATCATGGCCATATCATGTCACATATTTTGATTGCATATGATGTTTATCCTTTATGCATCTTATTCTACATTGATTGATGGTAGCATTATAAGATGATCTCTCACTAAAAAATTCAAGGTACAAGTGTTCTCCCTGAGTATGCACCGTTGCAGAAGTTCGTCATGCCGAGACACCACATGATGATCGGGTGTGATAAACTCAACGTTCTTGTACAACGGGTGCAAGCCAGTTTTGCACACACAGAATACTTGGGTTAAACTTGACGAGCCTAGCACATACAGATATGGCCTCGGAACACTGAGACCGATAGGTCGAGCGTGAATCATATAGTAGATATGATCAACATAGTGATGTTCACCATTGAAAACTACTCCATTTCACGTGATGATCGGTCATGGTTTAGTTGATTTGGATCACGTGATCACTTAAATGATTAGAGGGATGTCTATCTAAGTGGGAGTTCTTAATTATGATTAATTGAACTTTAATTTATCATGAACTTAGTCCTGATAGTATTTGCATAACTATGTTGTAGATCAATAGCTCACGATGTAGCTCCCCGTTTATTTTGATATGTTCCTAGAGAAAAACTTAGTTGAAAGATGTTAGTAGCAATGATGTGGATTGGATCCGTGATCTGAGGATTATTATCATTGTTGCACAGAAGAATTATGTCCTTGATGCACCACTAGGTGACAGACCGATTGCAAGAGTAGATGCAGATGTTATGAACGTTTGGCAAGCTCGATATGATGACTACTTGATAGTTTAGTGCACCATGCTTTACGGCTTAGAATCGGGGCTTCAAAGGCGTTTTTAACTCCACAGAGCATATGAGATGTTCCAAGAATTGAAATTAGTATTTCAGACTCATGCCCATGTCAAAAGGTATGAGACCTTTGACAAGCACTTTCCCTACAAGATGGAGGATAATAGCTCAGCTAGTGAGCATGTGCTCAGAATGTCTGAGTACTACAATCACTTGAATCAAGTGGGAGTTAATCTTCCAGATAAGATAGTGATTGACAGAGTTCTCTAGTCACTATCACCAATTTACTGGAACTTCGTGATGAACTATAATATGCAAGGGATAACGGAAACGATTCCCAAGCTCTTCGTGATGTTAAAATCGGCGAAGGTAGAAATCAAGAAAAGCATCAAGTGTTGATGATTGACAAGACCACTATTTTCAAGAAAAGGGCAAAGGGAAGAAGGGGAACTTCAAGAAGAATGGCAAGCAAGTTGCTTCTCAAGTGAAGAAGCCCAAGTCTAGACCTAAGCCTGAGACTAAGTGCTTCTACTGCAAAGGGACTGGTCACTAGAAGCAGAATTGCCCCAAGTATTTGGCGGATAAGAAGGATGACAAAGTGAACAAAGGTATATTTGATATACATGTTATTAATGTGTACTTACTAGTGTTTATAGCAACCCCTTAGTATTTGATACTAGTTCAGTTGCTAAAGATTAGTAACTCGAAACAGGAGTTGCAGAATGAACAGAGACTAGTTAAGGGTGAAGTGACGATGTGTGTTGGAGGTGGTTCCAAGATTGATATGATCATCATCGCACACTCCCTATACTTTCGGGATTAGTGTAGAACCTAAATAAATGTTATTTGGTGTTTGCGTTAAGCATGAATATGATTTGATCATGTTTATTGCAATACGGTTATTCATTTAAAGTCAGAGAATAATTATTGTTCTGTTTACATGAATAAAACCTTCAATGGTCATACACCCAAGGTGAATGGTTTACTGAATCTCGATCGTAGTGATACACATATTCATAATATTGAAGTCAAAAGATGCAAAGTTAATAATGATAGTGCAACTTATTGTGGCACTACCATTTAGGTCATATTGGTGTAAAGCGCATGAAGAAAATCCATGCTAATGGGCTTTTGGAATCACTTTATTATGAATCAGTTGATGCTTGCGAACCATGCCTCATAGGCAAGATGACTAAGACTCCGTTCTCTGGAACAATGGAGCAAGCAACTGACTTATTGGAAATAATACATACTGATGTATGCGATCCGATTAGTGTTGAGGCTCGCGGCGGGTATCGTTATTTTCTGACCTTCACAGATGATTTGAGCAGATATGGGTATATCTACTTAATGAAACATAAGTCTGAAACATTTGAAAAGTTCAAAGAATTTCAGAGTGAAGTGGAAAATCATCGTAACAAGGAAATAAAGTTTCTATGATCTGATCGCGGAGGCGAATATTTGAGTTACGAGTTTGCTCTTCATTTGAAACAATGCGGAATAGTTTCGCAACTCATGCCACCTGGAACACCACAGCGTATTGGTGTGTTGTAGGATCTAGAAGTAGATGTGTCTAGAGGGGGGTGATTAGACACTTAGTGCTAAAGTTGCAATTTTTTAAGCTTTTTCGGTTTAAGTGGAGTTTAAGCACAATTTCAACACACACAATACATATCAAGCAAGCATGCAAAGAGTATATGAGCAGCGGAATGTAAAGCATGCAACTTGCAAGAATGTAAAGAGAAGGGTTTGGAGAATTCAAACGCAATTGAAGACACGGATGTTTTTCCCGTGGTTCGGATAGGTGGTGCTATCCTACATCCACGTTGATGGAGACTTCAACCCACGAAGGGTAACGGTTGCGCGAGTCCACACAGGGCTCCACCCAAGGGTAACGGTTGCGCGAGTCCACACAGGGCTCCACCCACGAAGGGTCCACGAAGAAGCAACCACCCACAAAGGGTCCACGAAGAAGCAACCTTGTCTATCCCACCATGGGCATCGCCCACACAGGACTTGCCTCACTAGCGGTAGATCTTCACGAAGTAGGCGATCTCCTTGCCCTTAAAAACTCCTTGGTTCAACTCCACAATCTTGTCGGAGGCTCCCAAGTGACACCTAGCCAATCTAGGAGACACCACTCTCCAAGAAGTAACAAATGGTGTGTAGGTAATGAACTCCTTGCTCTTGTGCTTCAAATGATAGTCTCCCCAACACTCAACTCTCCCTCATAGGATTTGAATTTGGTGGAAAGAAGGTTTGAGTGGAAAGCAACTTGGGAAGTCTAGAGATCAAGATTCATATGGTAGGAATGGAATGTCTTGGTCTCAACACATGAGTAGGTGGTTCTCTCTCAGAACATATGAGTTGGAATGGTGTGTGTGTTCTGATGGCTCTCTCATCGAATGAGAAGGAGGTGGAGGGGTATATATAGCCTCCACACAAAATCCAACCGTTACACAGTTTTCCAATCTCGGTGGAACCGAATCAATAAACTCGGTCGGACCGAAAATGTAAACCTAGTGACCGTTAGTGATTTCGGTGGGACCGACTGGATCAACTCGGTGGGACCGATGTGCTAGGGTTAGGGTAAATCCAAAACTCGGTTTGACTGATTACTCAAACTCGGTGGGACCGATTTGGGTAATAAGTGAAACTGAGATTTGGTCAAGCAAACTCGGTGGGACCGATTGCATATCTCGGTGGGACCGAGAATATTGCAATGGGTAACAGAGAGTTTGCAAGCCCATCTCGGTGAGACCAAGATCCCATCGGTGAGACCGAACTGACTAGGGTTTGGCAGTGGCTTATGACAAGTGAATCTCGGTGGCGCCGGATAGGAAGAATCGGTAGGACCGAGTTTGGCTTAGGGTTTAGGTCATATGTGGATTATGGGAAAGTAGTTGAGGGTTTTGGAGCATATCACTAAGCACATGAAGCAAGAGGCTCATTAAGCAACACCTCATCCCTCCTTGATAGTATTGGCTTTTCCTATGGACTCAATGTGATCTTGGATCACTAAAATGTAAAAGTGAAGAGTCTTGAGCTTGAAGCTTTAGCCAATCCTTTGTCCTTAGCATCTTGAAGGAGTTCCCACAACCTTTAGTCCATGCCACTCCATTGTTGAACTTATCTGAAACATGCTAGACAGAAGTGTTAGTCCAACAAGAGATATGTTGTCATCAATTATCAAAACCACCTAGGGAGCACTTGTGCTTTCAATCTCCCCCTTTTTGGTAATTGATGGCAACATACATCAAAGCTTTAGATAAAGATATAAAGAACAGCAATTAAAGCTTTGGAAGGACATGTAACAAGCATAGGCTCCCCCTACATGTATGCACTCATGTAAATATGAAATATAGAGACATGTGAGAGAATAACCATGACAGAGTAGGCAATGTGTTACATGCATCTTGTCCATATGCATCAGAGCAAAAGATTATCAAGGAAAATACCTTCATGCTCATGAGTCCTTCTTGCAAACAGTATGTACATAAGCAAGAACTCCTCATACTCATGATTTTGATGCATATACTTACCTTGTGGTCTTGAGTTGGCTTAGGATGGAATGAACCTGCACAACAAGGTTAGATAACACAGGTACGTCCACTAGCCAGAGCAAACAAAAGAAACCACAAGACTACCAAGACTGGGATGACATGTAGAGAGTGAGTACAAGGTACCACATTGAATTAAACATGTCCCCAAGAATAAAGATATGCAATGAATTCGACTGATTTCTTTCCCTTAGGTGTCTTGCTCCCCCTGAATCTTACATGGGATATTGGGAGAAGATAGAAAACAGAAAATCAGAGCTGAAGGATATGAATAGAACTTAGATGAGTTCATATGAACATGTCTTTCCCCCAAAAAGACATGTGGCATCTCTCCTCTTGAACATCAAGCATCTGGGATCCTCGAGTATTTCTCTCCCCCTTGAGGTCTCTCTATCCCCCTTAATACTTTCTCTCTTGTAGATTTGGTCCTTGAGACTGTTTCTCTCCCTTGATGTGATCTCTCTCTCCTACAAGCTTTGATGTGATCTCTCTCTCCCCCTTTGACATCAATTTCCAAGAAGGTTTTTCCTGGAATCCGTCGAATAGGTTTGGTCCTTGAGATTCAGCACAAAGCAGAGGATAAAATTGTGATGCTTGTAGAGGAAAAGATTCATTGAGTGGAGCTGGATCAGAAGAAATGTAGAACAAGTGGCAAACTGTTTTTCTGATTGCAAAGTCGGTGGCACCGAGTGGCATATTTCGGTGGTACCGAAAGATTCGGTAGGACCGAAAATTGCAAGTCGGTGAAACCGAGTTTACACAGAGAAAAACGCTTGTCACCTCAGCTCACTAGACAAGTAAGATCTCACAAAGATTTGCAGGGAATTAGCTGAAAGATTTGCAAGGAATTTGATGCAGAAATATGCAGAACAAAGATCAAAAGAAAAAAATGAAAGTTTCTAGATGAAGTTTTTTTTGGATTGAAAAAGAAAGAAAGAAATATGCAAGGGACGAGTGCAATAACGCAGAAAAGAACACAAGAGAACTTCATCTAGAATTGGGCGGTGACATAGTCACCTATGTTAGAGTATATTGACTTAGGAGTCAAGTGAGGACACTTGATCATAGGTCATACTCATCATTTAAGCTCAAAATGTGGTTACCATTTTTCGTTTAAGCATCTTGATGTATTCACATCTTGTTGAGTTTCTTTGACTCATGTCTTGGAGTCAAGCTAAGATGGAATAACATACCTTGGGTGGTGATGTGGTTCTTGCTCATGTAGTTGAACTTGTGTGGGTGCTCAAGGTTGATGCAGTTCATCAAGAGTTGGGAGCACCACTTGGAGTTTGAGTTCATCTACCTACATGGGTTAGTTCTTGCAAGGAAGAGCACTTGTGTATCCAAAAATGACAATCATGAAGCTTAATATAGAATTTGTCAAAGGATATGTTTGAATGGTTTTGTGCTTCCATGTCTTCAACCACTATTGTGTAGAGTCTTGGTGATGTAGAGATTGCTCAAGATATGAGTGAGTCGCAATCTCATGGAATAAGATTCAAGCAAGCACCTACATGGGTTAGACAACATGCAAGGTGCAAATATATCCAAGACATAGGATAGTTATCATAAGAGATATATCATGGATTAGTCATAAGCTCATGTCTTGCATGTATCCAATGGAGTTTCTACTCCAAGTTCGAAGCATCAATGATGTTCAATTCTCCTCTCAACCTGCAAAACACTTTCTCATCAAGCGGTTTAGTGAATATATCTGCTAATTGCTTATCGGTGCGAACATGCTTAAGATTGATGTCACCCTTAGCAACATGATCTCGAATGAAATGATGACGAACTTCAATATGCTTAGTTCGAGAATGTTGTATAGGATTATGACCAATTTTGATAGCACTTTCATTGTCACAAAGCAGTGGAACATGTCTCACATAAATCCCGTAATCTTTAAGAGTTTGGGTCATCCAAAGTAATTGAGCACAACATGAACAAGCGGCAATGTATTCCACTTCGGCGGTGGATAAGGATACTGAGTTTTGTTTCTTGGAAGACCAAGACACAAGAGATCTACCAAGAAATTGACAAGTACCCGAAGTGGACTTTCTATCAACCTTGTCTCCGGCATAATCCGAGTCAGAATAGCCAACAAGATCAAAAGAAGACCTCTTAGGATACCAAATGCCAAAATTTGGTGTATGGATTAAATATCTCACTATCCTTTTCACAGCCTTAAGATGACAATCTTTAGGAGCAGCTTGATATCGTGCACACATGCACACACTTAGCATAATATCGGGACGTGAAGCACATAGGTATAACAATGAACCAATCATAGAGCGATAAACCTTTTGATCAACCGGTTCACCATCTTTGGTCAAATCATTATGTCCACTAGTAGGCATGGGTGTAGACATACCTTTGCATTCTTGCATATTGAACTTCTTGAATAAGTCCTTGGTGTACTTTGTTTGAGAGACAAATGTACCTTCCTTAGTTTGCTTGATTTGCAACCCGAGAAAGAATTTGAGTTCACTCATCATAGACATCTCAAACTTCTCTGACATTAGCTTTCCAAACTTTTCACTAAAGAGAGGGTTAGTTGAACCAAATATGATATCATCAACATAAATTTGGCATACGAATAGTTCTCCATTAACCCTTTTAGTAAAAAGAGTAGAATCAATTTTACCAATTTCAAAACCACTTGTAGTAAGGAACTTGGTCAAGCATTTATACCATGCTCTAGGAGCTTGTTTAAGACCATAAAGAGCTTTGTGAAGTTTGTAAACATGATTTGGTTTCTTAGGATTGATAAAGCCGGGAGGTTGTTTGACATAAACTTCCTCCTCTATTTCACCATTTAGAAAAGCACTCTTAATGTCCATTTGGTACAAGGTGATATTATGGTGATTAGCATAGGCAAGTAAGATGCGAATGGACTCAAGTCTAGCAACGGGAGCATATGTCTCACCATAGTCCATACCTTCGACTTGTGTGTAACCTTGGGCGACGAGACGTGCTTTGTTGCGAACCACTTGTCCATCTTCATCTTGCTTGTTACGAAACACCCATTTGGTACCAATGATGTTGTGGTTGTTGTCGGGCTTCTCGACCAATGTCCAAACTTGGTTTCTCTCAAAATTATGTAGCTCTTCATGCATAGCGTTTATCCAATCTGGATCTTCCAATGCTTCTTCAACCTTCATAGGTTCAATGCTAGAGATGAATGAATAGTTTTCACAAAAGTTAGCTAAACGAGTTTTTGAGCGAGTGATTCTCCCGGTTTGTATATAATTGAGGATTTGCTCGACGGGATGATCTTTGGCAATTCTTGCTCGAACTCGTGAGAGCTTTTTCTTGGGTCTTCGTTGAGCATCTTCTTCATCTTTTTCTTCTTCTTGGCCTTCTTCATTGTTGACGTCGTCGTTCTCTTGTCGTGGTGGAGAAGGAGGTTGTTGATGTTCGTCTTGACGTATTTCCTCGTTTTCTTCATCTTGATGTGTCCCACTTGTGGATGCTTCCGTGTCGATTCTTGGTTCACCTTGTCGTGAAGTAGAAGCTTCCACTTGGACGGATGAAGTACTCTCCTTCACCTCCGTTGGACGAATTTTGCCAATGGACAAGTCTTGAATTGCTTCTGAAGGGTCTTTGTCTCCTACATCAATTGGCAATTGCTCTACTTGCGAGCCATTAGATTCATCAAACTTCACATCTACCGTCTCTTCAACCTTTCGGGTGAAATTGTTGTAGACACGGTAAGTGTGAGAGTTTGATCCATAACCAAGTAGAAAACCTTCATGAGATTTAGGAGCAAACTTTAAACGACGATGCTTATCAAGAATGTAGCACTTTGAGCCGAGTACTCGAAAGTATCCAACTTGAGTCTTGTTACTGGTGAGGAGCTCGTATGCCGTCTTGCCGAGTAGCTTGTGAAGATATAAGCGATTTGTTGCGTGACAAGCTTCATTCAGTGTCTTCCCATCGAAGTGCGCTTGCCTCAGGTAGGAACAATACTTCATCAACGAGTGCTTGAAAAGTGCAACCAACCCTTTCTCATCATCACAATCCAGTTTGCTCCTCGCCTATTTAAAAGAATGAAATCTTGTGTCTTCTGTCAGTAGAAACATATGCAGTAATGACCATGAATAACATTAGTACATTACTTACGCGTAAGTTGCGGAGGAAGACTGGAAATTGTTCTGTGTCTGCGGTATAATCTTTCCATGAAGGAAAGATGCGCCCAAAGTTCCTGACAACAACATAAGCTTCGTCTTCTAAACTGGGAAGAAATGGAATAGGGGTCCTATTTGCTGCAATTGGGGCTCTCTCTGGTTTGAAAAGGGATTTGGCAACTGGATTTGGTGTACTCTTTGCTGGAATGGGGTTTTTGCGTCGTACAGCTGGTGCTATGTCAACTAGCATAATCATACTGTTTGCTGCAGTTGGGGTCTGCTGAGTTGGGGCATCAGAAATGACCAGTGTAGTAGGGCTAGAGTCTGCTAGAGTTGGGGTATTTTGTGGGTCCGGTGATATTGCAACTACACCTAATGGGCTATTTGATTTATCAGGTGCCACTACCTTTTCCGAATACTTTGCTTGTGCTCCTCCACGATCCGCAATCGCCCTCTTCCTTTTTAATGTCTGATACACAAGAACAACATTTGAATGGTTAAATATGGTATGATTACAGATGGAATATGTACTGAAAATGGATATGCAGGGTGTATTCACACACACGGTGTGTAAACTAAGCTTATGGCAGTTCAACAAAGTAGAAGCAATGCAAAGCATCAGTTGCAAGATATGTGCGAGCAATGTAACCTTGGAAAGTTAGAGCAAGTACCTTGATGGGTGAATAAGATAGGGCATCTTCCTCTGACTCCTCCACTAGGGAGCTACATTGACTTAGGTCTTCCTCTAGCTCAGAATCACTGTTAGGATCATATTCTGAGCATGAATCTGTAGGTGGAGAGCATTTGCATTGCATTGCATCCAGACTTGATTTTAGTCCCTTAATGCCAAGTTTGAGAGCCATGGCATTGTTCTGCTTTATTCTTTTCATGCGCGCAAGCTCATAATCATTATGATGCTGTTCAGAATCTGAGATTCATGAAAACATAAAAAGTAGTCAGATTATCTATGGAATGCATTGCGGATTCAACTCGGAGAGTGTCTCCCTATAAACCCCTGCATATGCAAAGTTCACCTCCCCAACCGTGCTGACCAGACCACGTATAGAAATAAAACCCCTTATGTCTCTATAACAGGCAGGCACACATTTCAAAACTGAAGTAGGAACATTAGAATCATATGAAATTCATATTTGAACAAATAAACTAAGCAATTATGAGTGGCGTAATATTTAGCTTCAAGGGTGGAGTGTTGGTAGTGCGACACAAAGAAAGTAGGCAGATTGTATTCCATGTAAAAGATCGAAACCTATGTAAAAGCTGGAAATGACACTTTCTTTCTATACAATGCAGTGTTCGTTACCCACACATGATGGAAGAGATCACATAGAGAAATACTATTCACTCATGTCTACGGTTCCAGTATTTAGAAACAGGGTGGTCCACCATAAAAGAATATTGACAAAAAATATGACAAGGCAAGCATATATGTAGTGAATCAATCATTTACTTGTGAGCTTACTAGGACAAGTATGCAGAATTGTAACTGCAGTAAGAGACCGTCCAAAATATGAATGAAGAAGTTTGTCTAGCACTTATTGTTTGCAACTAATCGATGTGAATAATTGGATATTATATAGAATGAGTAAGAAAGACAAGTAAAATGTCAACAAACCTGGCTTGCAGTAGTAATCTGGGTCAATGTCACTAAGGCCAACAATCCAAAATGACTATTTTCTGTTCCAAGGGCCGGAATTTTGAAAACCCTGTGAACTTTAGAGGTACTAAAGATTACCGAAATACATCTGAACCATTAAGTGTAGGTAGCACTGAGCACACAACAAACCCTAATCATAGTCCTGCCTAATGAGTAATTAATCAATTAGAAAATGGGTGATGAGGAGTGGCTGCTGAGTGTTGAGGACGTATCTCAGGATAAATGGGTTGGCTTGGTGGGTGCTGCACGCCTGAGCCCTGAACGGACTGGGAAGGTAGGCACGACGGCGCGCCCGGGCAGCGGTGACGCTGTTGGGTGAGCGGCTCCTGGCCTCTTGTTAGTCCGGTGTCTCCTCCTAGAGTCATGCCGTCCGGGGACGGCAAGTCGCCGGCGAGGCAGGCGGCTGGGGGCGAGTAGAGATCGGAAGCGCGCAGCAGAACAGAGGGGAATCAGGGCCTGGGACGACCCAAAATCCCAGGGTGGGCCGGCCCACCGTGGGCACCCTGTAGGGATACACACCCGAGCGGCGAACATGCATTTTCGAAACTAATTTAGGAACATTTAGCTAACCAATTAAACAACTCTGTTTTAATAATATCAGATTCATATTTGAACAACTAAGCTTGTTTAGCTTGATGGGTGGAGTACTGCTATTATGACACGAAGCACGTATTCTGATCGTATAGTGATCATAAAAGGGGGAAAATCTAAGCATATTTTTTAGCAAAAGAGG
This sequence comes from Triticum urartu, assembly GCF_003073215.2. Classification (NCBI taxonomy): domain Eukaryota; kingdom Viridiplantae; phylum Streptophyta; class Magnoliopsida; order Poales; family Poaceae; genus Triticum; species Triticum urartu. Next base: position 268,410,104 of record NC_053022.1, read on the forward strand.
GTTTCCCCTCCGATTTCTATTAAAGAAACCACCACGGAACCAACATGATCAATTAAACCCTAAGCATGATCAATTAAATCGTATTATGGCTGTGCCATGGCAGATTTGAAGCTGCAAACCAGAGAAATGATATTTAGCATCCATAGTTTGCTTCGAACTAAGAACTAAATTCTAAGAGCTGAAAAGAAAGTAGAGTAACCAAGTTAAGATCTATTTTCTAGTTGAGATCTTAAGGAGATATGAAGTACCACCCCTCTTGCGGCATCGTGTAGGAATCGGGGGTGCGATGGCTGTCGGTGGTGTTGAAGCAGATCTGCGACGGTAGACGGGTGCATCGGGGGATAAGTCCCATTGCAGTGGAAGAGAAGGTCGTGTGAGTGGCCCCGGCAAAGAGGACGACATCGCCGATGAAGCGAGAGGACGCGATGCAAGGCTATTGGTCCGTCGCCGTGGATGAGAAACGTCCATCTCTAGCAGTGGACGACGCGGTCTTGGTAGGCGCTCCGGCATGGTGGAGGACGGTGGTGATGGATGTGGTGGAGGACGACGGCGATGGATGGGGTGGCGGACGAAGGATGGTGTGGGGATGGGGTGTTTTAGCGCGGGTGGTGTATGAATGGGAAAATGGAGGGAGAGGTACGGGGAACCATGTTTTTGGGACGCGCCTGTCTGAAATATGGGAAAGTTATGAACTTAGCTCCCGTTCAAAATTTGGACGTCTCATCGGTTGGGGATAGGATGTTAATCTCGCATCTCGCCAATATTTTCCCAGAGCGATTTCGGGCGAGGAGAGGGTGGTTGGCGCCCACGGTGTATGAACGTGGCTGACAGGTAGGGCGGTTGTGTCACGTCTGAGTGAAGTTACAAACCTGCCCCTATTGAAAATATTTGCCTACATTGATTTCGGCCGAGTCGAGTTTGTTTTGCCGCCCACCGTGTATGACTGGGGAATGGAGGGAGAAACAGAGGTCTTTCGGACAAGGTTGAATCAAATGAGTTTTGCCGCCCATGTTTGACGCCCATCGTGTTGGAATGGGCTCAGAGGCGGTCGTGTCACGTCTAATTGAAGTTACTAACCTACCCCTATTTAGAGCAGTGGAAATCAGGCCGATGGATTGTCTGTGTAATGGGTAGACAGTAATTTCCATCTCCCAAACACTTGGCTTTGGGAAACCGACGTGGGAGTGGAAATTTTAATGCTTCTTTCGAATTTTGGGACAATAAGCATCCACGTTTACCCTGGCAACTAAATTTGAATCCATTTTGTATTCCTATATGAATCTTTATAAACCATTCTATGTGTTTTTATATATCTTCAAAAGGACGACAAAGATGTATTCCACTGTCATATATGAATATGGTTTACAAATGCCGATACTGAAATTCAGAAACTAGAATCCAGTTTAAGGTGAATTCGAATATTAGGAACACTTCATGTCCAACTCAAATGTCACACACAGCATAATGTGTACTCCCATTTAGATATGTACACAAGCGATGTATCAAGATTCAAATACCGAGTCAATCAACTAAGAATGTACAGAACTAACAGACATATAAACACTTATAGAGTATATGGATCAATAATATCAACTAACATACATAAGCCAGGCCGCTGTACTTTTTTTGGCTACAACAGCATCCTTTTTTTATCCAGCATGTTGGCCCTTTCCGATGCGTGCCACTTATGGTCCATCTATACTACTACTATTGTTGAATGCACATTCAGCCCGATTGGCATATTTGTAGGTCTGGCACAGCAATCCAAATGAAATATCTCCGAGTCTTATCAATTAATACAGACTTGTGCTCAAATAAAATTACAAACAAAAAAAAAATTATTACATGATCTCTAAAACAAATGGTTTGATTTATTACATGAATAGACAACACAAAGGTTATTCAACTATGGAAAGAACATTTCACCTATGATTTACCAAGTAGGAATTTAGTTTCCTTTTTTTCCTTCAGGACCTTAACAATCTGGTCAGTCTCAGCTTGCTTCGTTTTGAAATCCACCAAATATTTAATGGTTGTCTTGAGTACTACTTGTGATTGTGCTGTTTTCTTCCTCAACATGTCAACTTCATCTCTAAGTGCAGAAGCAGAATCTCTTTCTACCACTAGTTTAGCCTCTAGAGCATCAGCAGTTGGCAATTCATAATGCACGATTGGGCCGGTGCCACTGCTGTGGGATGATGCAACGTCCATGGGGACCTCGCTCTTTGATCTTGGGCTAACCTGTTTTGCCATTAAAGTTCCGATTGGATTCAGAAAAGTTGAAGTTAGCAAAACATCTCAACTCGGAGTTATAACAGCAAACCAGTTAAACAAACAAGGAATTAAAGAGTTTCAATTGGATGTTGAAAAGTAGTTATTAACATCATTGTAACCCGTTGTTGCAGCAGCAAAGTAGTTAAACAAATAAGTAGATATTTAAGTTAAGGCAAACAGGTAATTCTTAACAGTAAGTATCAAACACATAGATAGGCGTAGTCTACAATATGATTAACAGGCTGTGCCATTATGTAATCAGTAGCAAACTAAATTAAGCCAAGCAACGTAATTGAACAATTTTTCAATAAGTGGCTAACTAAAATTCTGAGAAGCAGGTAACTGAACTTACGCTAGTTCTTTCTACAGGCACACTGCAACTTCTTTTTCGCTTACAAGGTTGTATGAAGGAGTCCATGACATCAATTGCTTGGATACGCAGTCCCAATACTTCTTTCTTCCCACACTGCATGGGTAAGTCGAATGGCTAATCTGGTAAGATGGTGCGTCCTTGATATGTTATATGAGGATGTGTAGTCAGACTAGTTGTAGCCAAACACATCACACTGGCTTTTACTGTATATTTCATGCGATTACTTTTGGCATATCGAGATCTAAGCAATCTATAATAGGATGAAAAGACTAGCATCCTTCATATTATTGGCAAACTCAGTTCATAGAAACAAGCAATTCAACCATTCCGTGGGTAAATCAAAAGCACCACTGGAATATTTTCACTATCCAATCATACACGCAAAAAGGGGCGACGCCACCATAGGGGCTGGTATGGGCGGCCGCCTCAGTTGGCTGGAAAGTGTGCACCTATTTGAGTCGTCCAGGTTGGCCCATGCTAGTTTTGTTTGTCCCAACGCACGAGCAGGCAATGTAAAAAATGAAGAAAAATGTTTCAATTTGGATGGGCCAATAACATAAGTGCAAGGCAGGCCCTATAGCAGGCTCGCGGCCCAAACAAGCGCCTCCCATATCGATCGACAGCAGGAAAAATCCCAATTCATTCACTCCAGCCTCTAGCCTGGTTCGCTCCTAACCTAGCCGCCGCTGGACAGACCGACACAGCACTTCCTCGCGCCCTCGTTGGAGGGCGGTCGCCGGGCTTCAAGCGAACGGAAGGACAAGAAGATGAAGATCCAACCCTGGGTGTAGCCTGCGTGGGAGGTAGCGGCGGCAGCACGGGCATGGCATCGAGCTTGTGCAAATGGACAGTCGCAGCTTGCAAGAGTAGCATGCGCAACGAGCAGGTACATCACATCCCTGATTATATCTAATTCAACTCTTCAATTTCTGGCCAATAGTTAAACCTGGCGGTGTTGTAAAACTGCTTGTATGTACGGAATCTATGAGAAAATGAAACCAATTTCTACTTATTTTATAATTCCCCCAATCAATACTGAACTGACTGAATCTGATGTATCTAATCAAGTTTCCAGTGCAAACATACAAGCTCATGTTGTTCTTGAGCCTGAAGTGTCTAATGAACAGACTGCTAATGAAGGATTTGATGCAAACATTTTACATGCTCCTGGTGATGAACATATAGTGTCTAATGAGGGATCTAATGCAAGCATTTTGCAAGCTCATTGAAGGATTTAGTGTCTAATGATGATCTACTATGTTGAGAGAGATAGAGATTTGCACGCATTGATGACAAGCAAATTATAGTGCATTTTCATAGCTTGAGAAAATGTCGAGGCCATCTACCAGAAAGTCCCCGTATCATGACAACATAGCATAAATACTTTTCTAATCTGTTGTTTGAAACTATTGGCATACTTGTGTAGGATAGATATATTGATATGCAGTTTGCGCACTGGTTATACTTGCAATTACACTTTGATATTTTCAGCCAGAGAATGGATAATTCAAGCAGGTACAGACCATGTTCGTAGTCCTTGTACACCATGTTGCATTTTGTGTTATTTGGTGCTTGCATCATTTAGTGTTTATAATCTGAACTACTTTGGATCATTAGCTGGTTTTCAAAGTGCATGTAGCTTCACATTTCTCAAGTTATGTTGATTTCCGGAGTGCAAGTGCCTTCGTATTTTTTAAGTTAAATGTTCGGCCCTGGTAACTTGAATTCGTGGATCAGCCACTGCACACAAATCATACACGAATACCAGTACGAATTAAATGAAATACAGGGACTTACGCTAGCTCGTTGTACAAGCTCACTGCAGCTCTAGTTGCGCTTGGGATGTTCGATGTACAATTCCATGTTACCACTTTCTTGGATGTGCAGGCCTTGTGCTCCTTGCATCCACCTCTGCATTTTTGACATAGTGAATGGTTGATCAAATAAGAGGAATCGACCTTGATGTTGTACCGGAGGACAGATACTTACAAGGTTATACGGGTGTGCAGGATGTGTACCAGATCCCGTAGCACCGTCATGCTTCGCTAAAAAATGGATTTGCTTGCTTCAGATGATATCTCCAGAAGAAATAAGAGTTAAAGTCAGAGTTGCATAGGCATGTAAGCTAAGAGAGCAGTGAAAGGATATCCAAACATCGTCGAAACAGTGCACAAGGGAGTGATGTGTGGATACCTAGTTCGGGCCGGCGTTTGGGCATACCTAGTTCAGAGCCGTTGAGGGTGATGCGCTGGCGTTGGCTGGCCGCGCACGGATGCAGAACTTGAGTGGCAGTGGAGCGCTATGATGCGGTGGATGAGACCGTTGGTGAAGCCCCAACAGCCTCGGGGGGCGGAGGTGCGACGATGTGCTCGGTGAAGTAGCCCCGATGAGCTGGGAGATGGCGTTGGTGAAGCGCACCTGATGCGGTGGAACTCGGTGTCTGTGAGGCACATCGGTTGCGGCGGCCGACGTTGTAGGTGGACCACCCGGTGTGGTGGACGAGGGCGTAGATGAGGTAGCTCCGGTGCAGTGGTGAAGCGTGACCGTCGTCTTCGTCGTCGTCGTCCGCACAGAGGTGGGGAACGGTGGGGAAAGAGACGAGACGAGGGGCGATTCGAGGGTTGGCGGCGAATTAGGGATTTGACCAATATGGGCATGGAAGGGGATGGTGGAGAAGAGAGATTTTCTAGGGCTGGAATTGGGGTCGCCAGATATTTCAATCTGAAACGTGGAAGCGCGAACTTATATTGTCGTCGTCCTTTTTTTGGGGGTGGCTGGGTGCTACGCATCCATCCGACACACGCGACCACCCCGAAAGGACTATGCTTCAGTGGCTTAAGGCACCTGCCTTTGTGTCCATGACATGTGGGCCCAACAGGTGGCTGGCCCACATGTCAGTGACCCAAAGGTAGTTGCCTTTAAGGCACCGAAGCAGCGTCCACCCCGACACGACCCTGGTCTGCCTGGTGCGCCTACATTTGAGAATGCAAACAAATCTTATTTCATTTGCAAACGAATCTGTATGTATTACCATGCCCGTGTTTTCCTTGCAATAATTAGTCATTCGAAACGAGATACTCCATCCGTTCACTTTGTAAGTCATTTCAGACAACTTAAAATGGACTGTTTTGCACATTGTCTGAAATGTCTTCAAGGTCTTATAAAAGTGAACAGAGGGAGTACTATAAAGTAATTAATGAGGAGTTATTTGAAAAAAAATCGAAACGGTACCCACGCTAACGTGGATTAGAGTGTGTGTCACATAACTAGTTATTTGAATTAGACTGTGTGTCACGTAGTTAGTTATTTGAATTAGAGTGTGTGTCACGTAGCGATCTCCAATTCTAACATGGATTTCGCATTTCACTGTATCCATGCTACTTTTTTAAAACAAATTCATATGTATATGATGAACACCATGGTAGTTAGAAAATTTTTGGATGGATTCAAACATATGACCTACAAAATAGCACAACAAACTGAGTCAATGTCAACTTTTCAAAACATAGTATGGCACGAATTCGAAATAATTACCCGTATGTCTGGTCCTCGGTTCAAATCTTATAATGTACACCGAATTGAAACATTGATATTAAGTCTCGTACTATGTACATTCAAATGTTGGTTTTAGCCCCCCCCCCCCGCACGAACGCTTCATACTTCCTGTATCGGTCAATCTTCCTCTCCTAATCTCCTTAGGAAGCTATCGGTTTCCAACACACGTTCATTCTTTCTCTCCATGTTTCGATCTCTAAGTCTCTCAACTACACAACCCCTTTTTCCACTCTGTTACCAAATGTATTTACCTAACACACCCGCCATTGCACCCCATGCCGAGCTCTCTCTCTCCCCCTCTCCCTCTCACCCTCTCGCGCTAAATACATGCATTGCCTATCTAGCCCCCCAACCTCTCGTGCGCACGCACACATGTTGTATATCTAGGTCACTCCCTCGAGACTGTCTCACTCTTTCTTCCACACGGCGGGCCACACTCGCTCAATCTCGCTCTCTTTATCTGAGTTGGTTTAACCTCGTTTTCTTTCACACACACAAATGATATATCTCCCTGTTTGGGCCTCGATCGACACACTCTATACTCTCTCTCACGCAGATTGTCTGTCTAGGTCAGTCCATCCAAGCCGCCGCCACTCTTTCGACCTCATGATGGGCCACGCTCACTCAATCTCTCTCTCTCTCTCCGTATGTCTCGATTGACCTCGCTCTTTCTCGGACAAAAACGATATATCACCACGTTTGAGCTCAGTTCGACCTATTCACATTGTATACTCTCTCACGCACATCGTCTATCTAGGTCACTCTCTCCAACCCGTCTCACTCTTTCGATCGCATGGCGACCCTATGTGATTGGTTGACCTTGCTTCCTCCCACGCACAAAATATATCTATACATCTGTGACTGGATCATCTCTCAAGCTCTATCTTACAGCCCTCGCCCTTGCCAAAAAGCTCAATCGGACAATATCTCTCCAGAGCATATATATTTGTTCAATGAATGTCGGACCACACTCACTTTCTCTCTCTATCTATATGTCTCTCGATTGACCTCGCTTTCTCACACCATATCTTCCACGCGTTGAAGCTACTACCTCTCCATCCCTCGCAAAGCCAGAGCTTTTTACATTGCGAGGGGCACTCCAACCTTGGATTAATTTGTGTAGGCATTTGTTCCGGTCGGTTTACATTATATTTTCGTAGAATTCGGCCCATAACTACTCCAAACACCGTTGCAACCCACGCAACTCCCCTAGTTGATTTCCCTCTGGCTTGGTCATCGCTCTCTCGCACTTCCTTTCTCGCCTTCAACGTCGCACCATGGTATTATTGAAAAAACTATGTTGTTCTCTTTAATTATTATAAATAAGCTACAAAACTACACACAAATAGTCCACTTGGAATGGAACAAATTTCGACCCACAAATTAAAGTGCTACAAACTACAAACCGAGGGGCCCACATGTCATGAAAGAAATTTGGACCGATATACAAATTAAAAAATAAAGGACGAGGATCGAACATGCGACCGGGCCTTCAAGCCGCACGTCAATAGGCAACATGCGTAGAATAGCAATGTTTGTTGTACCCCCTTTTTTCACATAATGTTTTTATATTACCACAACCTAATTAATGGATAACATGTAATATTATTTTTAGTACTATTTGCCTTCACTTACTGGTGGGTTCCATGTGTGCTCTCTCTCTCTCCTCCCCTTCTGCGTTTAGACGCATGGGGAAACAGGAAGAACTCGCGGGCGATGTTGCCGTTGACCATATCTGGACGCGTTCACAAGTCACGACACCAGTTTCACGTACTAGCAGCACTAGTCCGTGTGTACGTGCAATACACGTTAATTTGGAAGTATATTAAGTGCATGCAGATATTAACTACTAGGATATTATTTGCGTGTTGTCATGTTATTAGCACTATTTTTGGCATGAAATTAACTGCACGCTAAACGTGTTGAGCGCTCGACATTGAAGTAGTCTAGCTCGTTGGATGACAAGGAATACATGTGGCTTGATGACGTTTTATATTTAATTTGATACGGCTCTAGTAAACATTCAATCGATCAAACCATACATTTCATTCAGTCTAACTCCGACTTTAAATTATACGACGATCGATATAAAATAAACAGAAATGATAAACGTTCGGATTTTAAGCATGGCAATCCGAACGTTTTTCATGGAAAATTTAGATTACGCGGCGGCGGCGGGGGCGTCTCGCGGTGGGAAGCGGCTCCTCTGCTGTGCTCTATGTGTCGTCGGGCCACTGACCGACGATGACGGCGGCGTCTTGCGCTGTTGTTGGCGTACTCCTGGACATTGGCCTAGCTTCAAGGAAGGCCAAAATGTTCTGGACTTCGGAGCGAGTCAACTGGAGGGAGGAGGCGACTGGCGTTGGTGCAAGGAAGCGGTCGACGGCGACCATCCATTCCACTGAGGGGGGCACTGGCACCCGCGCGGGGACATGCGCTATCAACGGCGCGGTGGAGACATTCGTGTGCACGGGCACCACCACGGGTGCACACGTCAGTGCATGCGCAGGCGCTGGCAGGTGCACGGGCACCGGCACGGGCGTGCGCGTCAGTGCACGCGCAGCCGTATGCCCTGGCAGGTGCACGGGGATGGGCGCTGGCGCGGTCGGGGCGACGGGAGCCGGAACGGGAGCGGGGACAGGTGCGGCGTCTTCCCGCAAGGCCAGTTCAAGCTCGTCCCAAAGCGCCTTATGTTCTTGAGACTCCGGCTAGGTGTCTTCCTCAGGAAACTGGAACACTAAGGGCAGACCATCGTGATGCGGCATGGCGTACGTTTAGGTCAAGCTAGTTGGAGGTAGACGACAGGAGAATCGGAGAGGAAGAGAGAGGATTGTAGCGATACCGGGTAGTGTGAGGTTGATTTGAAACTGCGGCGCTGGCAACATTAAAAGTGGGAGCAGTTAGGAGGACGGTGGGTGGCGGAGCCTGGTCAAAGGGCTCGCCTCCCGGTGAGCCTACACAGTGGTCTGCTCGCATGCCTCCCTGACAGCCAGCGCAGCGATCTGCTCGCACGCTTCCCGTTGACTCACACGCTTGTTCGGACGGCACCTGCCGATGAGAAGCGGGGACTCGTGGCGGCACGTAAACGCCCACGGTTTCAATAGTGAAAGCGTTCGCCTTAACGTGATAGGTCTTTGTTCCAAAATACCTTGGCTCTTCATTTGTGCAACTTGTCATAAGCAGCTTGTCTCAAATTGAAGAAAAAACTTACAAAGTAATATTTGTGCCATATCACGTGACCATGCTTAGTTTCAAGAATTTATGCTCACTTTTGGATTTTCTGAAATTTAAGATCCAGGATTTGAAACAATATCATAACCTGCATCATGCAATAAATTTTCAAGCCGTACATTTGTCCTGTTGTATTTCTTAAGAAAGGATTTGGTCAAACATTTTGCTTAGTTAGACTTCAGACAAGTTATATATGCAGAGTAAAAGGATAATCCCTCCGTAACAGTGCATTGCCTGATATATTAACTCAAGTACTAGGCACGAACGAAGTGGGCTCAATTCTGTGCTCATCTTTGTGTCGTAGTAGTAGTAGTAGTAGTAGTAGTAGTAGTAGTAGTAGTAGTACTAGGCAATGCAGTTGACGGGTGACCTTGATGAGCGGCGACCGAGGGAATTGAACCGTGCTCGGCACGGTAGGTAACGTTGTCTAGTTACTAAATCATCCCTCTGTTGTTCATCGGTAGTCATTATGGACCAGGGACATGAGGGGAATTTCCTAGGGCTGGAATTCTGGCCACCAGATATTTCGACTTGAAACGCTGAGGCTCGACTGGTTGGGGTTGCCTAATGTGTGTACCACACACGCCACAGAAGGACACGAGCCCGGTTTTTTTAGGATCAACATGAGCCAAGGTCTGGCTGGTACGCCGTTGGGTCCTACCATTCGGAATACGAAAGGAACCTTTTAAATTGCCAAACGAATCTATGTGTATTACAATACCCGTATTTTCCTTGCAAATACTAATATCAACGTGGTAATTGATTTATGACGAGTTGTTGAATTAGAGTGAGTTTGTGATATAGTGATCTCAACGTGGATTTCACATTTCATGGTATCCCTAGTAAGTTTTCCAATGCAAATTCAAATTTAAAAGATGAACAATATGGAGGTGAGAAAACTTTGTATGTATCAAGCATATGACCACACACACACACACACAGAGACACACACGCATGAACACAACAACAATCCAATAAGTATAGTGCATCTATTTTTCCAAACCATGCATGTATGACACGAATTCAAAAATACTCCTTCTATTCCTAAATATTAGTCTTTTAGGGAGTTCAACAAGTGACTACATACGGAGCAAAATGAGTGAATCTAGACTCTAAAATATGTCTATATACATCCGTATGTGCCAGTCCATTTGAAGCCTCTAGAAAGAATATTTAGGAATGAAGGGAGTAAAATGTAAGACATCCATGGTCCTCAGTTCAATATTTAAAATGAACATGAAACTGAAACATGAATATTAAGTCTAGTACTACAGTACATGCAAATGTTGTGTTTAGGCGAAGGTATGATTGTCGGGGGTCAACCCCTCAACCTTAGATAAAATTGTGGAGCTTTGTTTAGGGTTGTTTAGATTATATTTGTCCCCACCCTCCCAACCACTGATTGGTTGTGCACCCCCACCCCTCCTCCCCGGGAGAATATCATGTGCCCCCATACCTTAGATGCTATATGTCGATACAAGTTGCTTGGAGCTTGTAGATCTGAGATATAGCAGCTCACATGATGTGTCTTAATATTTTTGCAGGAAATCTTGATGAGTTTGAGAATTGCACACAATTTGTACAAAAACTACTTAGATGCCCTTTGATCCCATATCCAACGACCTCGAAGCTCGTATCACTGTAGCATCTAAGATGAAGGAGGACATCATATTCTCCTGTATGTAAGAATATCATGTGCTACCACACCTTAAATGCTTTGGTGATACAAGCACTTCGGAGGCGTTGGATATGTGACCCAACACCTCCTCGGTGGTTCGAATGGTTTTTTTGCAGAAAAGCCTCAAAAGAGTTCGGCCACTTCTTACAAGCACAAAGACTACTCAGATGCCATTGGATCTCAGATCAAACGACCTCCAAGCTCGTATCACCATAGCATCCAAGCTGCGATAGCACCTTATGTTTTCTCGCACGGGAGAGTATGAGGTGCTCCCGCACCGTAGATTCTATGGTGATACGAGTTTACTTAGATCTAACAGCCCACAGTAGGAGGTTTGAATGTTTTTGCAATATACAGCTGATAGAGTTTGGGAAATGCGCAGAAAGTACAAGTACTACGCATGTGCATTTTCTCACTGATCATACGACCTAGATGCTCATATCACCGTAGCGGGTAATTAAGCTACGGGGAGCACCTAATATGAGCACCGAGGAGCCGTTGGATCGAAGATGCAGCGGCACACACGAGGCCTGAATGTTTTATTTGCAAAAAAACCTTTGGAGAGTTTGGAAATTGCGCATAATTACAAAGACTACTCCCAAGCCATTGGATGTCACTTCCAACGGTGTAAAAACTCATGTCACCATGGTATCTAAGCTACTGGGTGGATGTGATATTCTATGCCGCTGTCATTTTTGTTCGTAAACTTGCAAAATACGTGTAACTCATGCCGTTACTTGTCTAACCGCGCAAAGTGTTTGTTCAAAAAAACCATCCTACACTGATATATCGAAACAACACACGGGGGTCCCACTTGTCATTAATAAAATTTGGACCTAAAACTAACAAATCTGAAAGACGAGATTCGAACTGGCAATCTGGACTACAAAGCGTAAGTCGATAGCCTGAAAAAACGAATGGTTGCTGGCTTTGTCCCATAACTTGATTTTATACAGTACTTGCGTTGAGTAGAGTAGAGGGAGTGCCTCGTCAACACGTGCATGACCATTGTCTCACTTACTGGTGGGTCCCAGGTCTGCGATCTCAATCTCTCTTCTCTCCATCGTCTAACCTTTGCACGGGCACACACGAAGAGCGGCACTAGCTTGCCGTGGTGTTATTACAACTAAAAAAAAGCTTGGAAAATAGAAGAATCGCCTAGAACAAGAGACATTATGGCTGGTTGAGACGGAGCTAATCACATCTATCCTCCATGCCACGTTTGCATGATGAAGTTGTGTGGCTAGTGGGGTGTTTTTAACTGACTGGCTGGGTCCCGAGGTCGAACCATAGGTACTATGTCTGATACAGTATATTTTTACGCGCACATTTTTCCTCCGTGCCGAGACGTGGCACACCCTACCGCGCGGTTTCGAGGTCCTCCCGGGTGGTGCACGCATATATTCTTCCTGACATGGGACGCCCTACCGCGCGTTTACTGGGTCCTCCTCAGTCGTAGCGCCAAAGCAAGTAAATGAGTCGTCAAATCACGGAAGACCACCTTTCCCGCCGAGTACATCAGTGAAGCACAGTGGCTAGCTAGTTGGGCTAGTTCGACCGATTAGCTAGGCCGCCGCCGCATTTGTTTTTTCACCCCTTTTTTATGTACTTGCCGGCAGGTAAATTTAAATATCCACCGCGGCGTTGCTCTGATGTTTGGGTGCGGCAGGATTTTTAATTTTTTGATTGACGGGAGCAGGCGCGGCAGGAATTAGTCACGATGACTCCACCTGTAAAAACCCACTGCTCCCTAATGTGAGAAGTCGTCGACTGGTGTTTTACCGTGGTGAAAACCAAAAGATTCCCCGCTCCCTCCGCCTTCCCGTAGATTGCATTACCTTTCAGCCGTTTCACCCCTTTTCTTCCTCTCCCCATTGCTTCTACCTGGTGCCATGGCGGCGCATCAGATCACGGAGTCCGAGGTGAGGCTCCTGACACAGGAGCTCCATCCCAAGGATGCGGAGCTCAGGGCCAAGGACGTGGAGCTCCGTGAGCTCAAGGAGGAGAGGAGTGCCATGCTCCTCCGTTATGTGCGGGAGTTCACGGAGCTTCAAAAGCGGCAGGCGTCCACCACAAAGATGCTCGAGGCGTCGGTGGCGTTGCTGCAGAAAGCGGGAGATACGATAGGCCGTCAGGGGAGCCGGCTGGAGCACGAGCGGGCCGATCGTGATGAGGTCCAGGATCGCCTCAGCCACTTGGTGAACCAAGTTGCCACGCACGTGTTGCGGCTGCGCGATGCCTATCGTCGTGCTAGCGCGACGATGCCGGCCGTCGGGCTAAACCCGTTCGACCACCCGGTCGACTTCAACGAGCTGTGGCTTCCTAACCTGGTCTCCTTCTTCACCTATATCTCTGAGGAGCTGAGCCGTCTCCTCGCGATGGTGGGGGCTGAGCTGGACAAGGAGGGGTTGCGGGCTGCCGTCGCCGTTGCCGGGCGAATCCTTTCAGGGCTCCGTCACCGGAATCCATTCGTGCCATTGTACGCTATCTTTGACGAGCTGGCTCCCGTCGACCGGGAACGGGCTCTGCGGGCGGTTGCACCCTGCATCACCAACGTCGTGCGCCTCGAGAAGAAGAGGGACTTCGGTGGTGTTTAGGCGCCCTCTGCATGGGCATGTCCATGTCTCGGCGCAACATGACCGTTGGATCAAACTCAGACGGTGCAGATCAGTCACTGTAGCACAAAGCGTGTGGGTGTGTTTGGTTGCGTTCTCATCTCAATATAGTTGTTTCATCTTCGTGTATTTTTGTTAACCTACTAGTGTGGACTCATGCACGCTTCATGCACTCTGCCAAACACCCAAAAATGGGTCGATAAGGGAACTTTTGCTGCCATCCCGTGCACCCTTCATACACCCTGCCTAACACTATTCGTGCTTCATATGGTTCATGTTTTGTGGAGTACTGTAGCATCATACTCTCCGTGCGCTGTGGACCTAGTTCTGTTAACATTGATCTCACCGTTCATTCTCGACCGGACAGTCGAAAAAGTGGTACCATGTTACATATAGGAGTAGTTGACATGCGCACAACATCATTTGTTATCGTCATATCTTACTACACTAGCAACAAGATTGTGTAGTACTGACGTATGAACCACTACACATGCCTAGTAGTAGGAGCACTGTGTATGTTCAAGTGGCTGCCGTGTTTCGCACTCCTCCGTCGTAAGAGTGGAAACGCTTGCTGTAATCATTTTTTTCTTCAGAAAAACAGTGGACACGCTCTACCGTGCGGATCCTCCTCCAGCCATGCACTAAATTACTCACTTTCGCCAACGTGTGGGACAACCAGCACCTGGGTCCACCAACCATGCACTAAATTACTCCGTAGTAGAGTGATGGTAGACTACCCCGATCGAACCGCCGCAGTAATGCCCAATGAGCCGTCAAATCACAAAACCCCTCCTTTCCAGCAGTAAGTTTCACGGATGAAGCAACCATCATTTCACTCTTCTCTCTCAGCTTCCTCTCTTGAAGAAAACCCCTACTTGCTTCGTTTCTCCCTCATCTCGTTCCTCCTTTCACTCTTCTCTCTCAGCTTCCTCTCTTGGATGGATGCCGGAGCACCGGCCGACGTGATGTCTATGGCTCTGGTCAAAACCGTCGAGGCTCATGGTACGAAGAAGCGCAAGCACCCTGCCGATACTACCGGAGACAAGCTCAAAGCCATTGCCCTGTCCAAGCCCCCCTCTCCAGGATCCCTCATAAGCAAGTCTAGGTAATGTCTCTTGTTGACGATCTTTTTCTCGATCTTGATCGTGTTTTTTGATCTAACACACAGTACTAGTACTGGTAGTACAACTTTCTGGGTGATCTTGCATGTGATTTTAGTGTGCCAAATGACGGTTCTAAATTCCTCTTTTGACCAAAACATGCGAGAGGTTGACACATATTTCTTATAGATTACTTTCAACTACTCCCTCTATCCCAAATTTCTTGTCTTAGATTTGTCTAGATACGGATGTATCTAATACTAAAATGTGACTTGATACATCCGTATCTAGACAAATCTAAGACAAGAATTTTGGGACGGAGGGAGTACTTTATGAACATCAATGCTACCTTTTAAGAGGGTATATTTGCCTCAGTAACTTGTGTTATGGATATTGCATGTAATGCCTCTGCTCTCATGCCTTTGAAGACATGTTCTAGTGTCTTTGTTCACTCATTTATGTGCGTATATGTAGTCATATATGGAGTATAATATCGAAAATCATCTTATATTTCTGAATGGAGGTAGTAATAAAATATGGTTTCTGTTTGAATTAGAACCAGGTCTGCGGTGGAGATGAAGTTCTCAAAGTCATGCCATGTGAATTGGAAGACCTGATGATGAGTTCTACTGCTAAACTATCCAGCTTCTGTGTCCTTGTCGCCACGTGTCCTGAACTAGTGTTTTCCTGTAGCATTGTTGTCAGGCGTGTTCTCGAGGCTGTACTTGACCACAACAATTTCCTGGCTGTGCCTTCGATTATGAATGGTGTGGTTCTTGTAAAGCTTCCCAACAAATCTGATGCGGCATGTCTTCATCATCATGTTTATGAGTGGAAATACCACTCTGTTAGGTTCTCCAAGGTTGACAAGATGGTGATGGTGCATGTAGACATCTCACACGAAGTCCATGGCCTACTCAGTTATGCGGGGTTCATCCCGTAGGTCGGTGGCAAGAAATAGTCTACAGAGTTTAGTTAGTGCAACTTTGCTTGTCTGTAGTAAGTACTATTGTTCAGTACTTGATTTGTGTTTGTGAACCCTGTATTGTTTATTAGTACTGCCGCTTTTGGTGTGTGGTCAGTCCTGAGAACTGTTTATGTTAATGTCTATCCACTCAATTCAGTTTGTATATTTTGAAGTATCCAGATCATATTTTTTGTGAGGACGGTTTATCAATTATGGTTACACTCCAATATCTGTATGCATTGCAGGGTTTATCACACCCACCAGGATTTCCAGTCCCCTGGATGTTCGGTCCATACAATTTGTCACGACCTTTTGACTGTCCTGCTAGTGGGAGTAGGCGGGGCCCCTGCATGCCACGTGTAGTTGGACGATCAATCTTCTGTTTAGTACTTCAACATAGTGATTTCCTGGTAAGGATTCACTCGTGTCACATCAAGTAAATCTTATTGATTTACTGTCAAAATCTTATTGATTTAATGTCATGTTTTCTTTCTTTTCTTGCAATTTTACGATGCAGGTTTTGCCATGTGACATTCATCACAGAATAAACCGTTTGGTTTGCTCTACGATGGCTATTTTTGCAGGTTTCACTTCTTATGTCGTGTCAGTAACGAAGGCACTGTCCATCTCTTATATTACTGGAAAAAATTGGATGAGTCTATTGTCTGAGTACAAGCCGAATCCCTATGATGAACTGCAGTTTGGTTTAACAAAAACGCCACAATTAGTCCTTCTCGCGTTTAAAAGAAATGAAGAAAAAAACTGGATCACGGTCACGGATCCTAGTCAAGTTAGAAAGCTGATCATAGCACACCAGACACGATCGCCGCTGTCTCGCACAGATCGAGCACCAGCAGTTGCTCTAGCACTGACAGCGGCAGCAGCTCAGTCTGATCCAGCTGAGGATTGGGCACCGACCGCGTCAGCGGATCAGTCTGATCTATCGGAGGATCGGGCATCGACACCGGCACCTGCTCCGACACTGGCACCAGCTCT
This sequence comes from Triticum urartu, assembly GCF_003073215.2. Taxonomy (NCBI): domain Eukaryota; kingdom Viridiplantae; phylum Streptophyta; class Magnoliopsida; order Poales; family Poaceae; genus Triticum; species Triticum urartu. The sequence goes on from NC_053022.1 coordinate 268,426,893, forward strand.
ACAAGGAGCACCATCTCTGGCAGCAGCGGCGGCTTCGGCACCTACACCAACACTTGCACTTGCATCTGCTCCGGCCCGTGCAGTTGCACCGGCAACAGACTGGGCTGCAGTTCGCACTTCATATACCAATGTCCTTACAAAAACCGACATGTCCACCTTCTTGGTAAGCATTGGCCGCCCAAGTTCTTCGTTCTTTTTTCTTTCCATGTTGTTTTACATGATTCACTGTGTTGATCTAACTGTTTGGGTATGTCTTCTTGTTTGCAAATAGAGAATTTCTAGAGCAACGAGGGAGTCGTTCAACAATCCGGGCGACCGCGGCCAAGTTTCCCTTACCATGCGCAGCCTTGGTGTGAATGAACCTGCTCAATATACCGTAAGTACAAAGGATGGTCGCATGATGATTGATGCTAAAGGATGGTCAAGGTTCAAATCTGTATAATATCTTGCGGTAGGGGATGATGTCAAAATCGAACTTTCTCGGCAAGGAGAGCTGGTCCAAATCAACTTTGAAATTCTTCAGTAGCAGCACGCAACCGCCAAACTGATCTATCCTCCGAGAGATTTTGATGTAATAATCTGGCATGGTGAAACAAGTGTCCTGTGTGTATAAGTAGTACGGCAGTATTATTTATCACATGGTATATCGTTGATAGAATTGCAACTCTGATTGCTGGTTAGGTACTGTCGTTCGATTTCGTTGCAACAACTGTCGTGCTTTATTCAATTTTGTGTATTCGCCTTGCGACAGCATCGAAAACCAGCGCCGTACCGATCGCTTGCAATATGAAAAGCGCTGAGGTAGAACACATGGGCCCCCAAACATGCACGGTTGGCCTGCGGCCCAAAGTCCTGAACTGTGAGCCTATCTGAGTATTATATTCTCAGCTGAACCCCCATAAAAAAAGCTGAACCCCCATAATGCCCGTGCATTGCAGAGGGAGTATATTTCTCGGCAAGGTGAGCCTGTGACATAAAAGATTTATATATTTCTTTACAGAGGGGGTATCTCTCTGTCAAAAAATATATTTATGTGTAACTAGTTACTCCTATCTTTCTACTTCCTTTCGCTGATATGTGGGGCAACCGGGAACGGGGTCCACGTGCCATATGCACAAATTAGAGTGCACAACTTCACGGTAGACACACCCTGGTCGTAGCACCGCAGTAATGCCCAATGAGCCGTCAAATCACAACCCCCTTTCCAGCTTTAGCAGTAAGCTGGACGGACGAAGCGGTAATATTTCACTGGGCCTGAATCCCCTTCTCCCTCGTCTAATTGTTCAGAGAAAACCCCCTCTCGACGATTGCATAGGGTTTTCTCATGGAGAACCAGGTACGAATTCTTCATCCATCCGTGATAAATCCAAGTCCCTTGGTAGCAGGTAATCCTAGGATGGCAGCCGCCGCCGTTGATGCATTTTTTCCTATTGAATCTAGTGTGTTTCATTTGCAGTGCCCAAAGTGCGAGTACCCTACAGATTTCTACGCCCTCGGCGAGACACCACACTTGTTCCTTCTCATCCTAACACAGCATTTTGAAACGCGCACATTATGTTCCTAGAATCCTATTTTCTATCCGGGAGGGTGGGGTTTTTTTGAACATGTTGTGTTCTCATATAATTTTTCCTGGAGTGTATTATTTGCTCTGCCAGAACACATGTACTCAAGATGCTCGGCCTTGCCATAACTGAGTACACTAGTTTAATGGTCATAGTGAAGACAAGCCATGGATATAAGTTCCGAGTTGGGTTCATGAACCAAGAAGATCGCTGCTATTTTTATAGCCGAACTTGGATAAACTTTCTCAAGTGTTACAGACTGAAAGTTGGCGCACGAATGTTGACGGAAATAGCAGAACTTGGTCTCATCTTCACTGCGATCTTCCACCCCGACGTCGTTCCAATTGTTCATCCATGTTAGTTTTGTATCTGGTTCTTGCTTGTAGCCTCGATTACTTCTTAATCCACCTATTCTGTCTAACTAATCACAATTTAACTTTAGAAGTAGCAACGAATCTCTCACGAAGATGCTACTTCTAACTAATATTTTCTTATAATTGGTGGCATGTGTAGGTTTTTTCAGAGTTAAGCAGTATGGCCATTTGTTACTCTGTAATAACTCGGCTATTACTAATGGCACTGAAGTTGACTGGATCGACATCCACAAGTTCCTACACTTTATTGATCGTCTTGAGGTCCTTGTGGTGCGTTTCAATGGTGGAAGGCCACGTGGGATATGTGTGCCACTGCTGCACTCGTTGAACAGGTCCAACTGTGTCGAGAAACTTATGGTACGAGCTGTTTTCTGTTATATATGTTGTTCATAAACTATTGCTTATACACAGTTTTACAGCTGTGATCTTCTTGAAATAGGAACTGCCGAGTTCTATTGTTCATATACAGATGTCGGACCATGGTCTAGTCAGACTTGCGCTTGGTCACAACATGATGTTTGTGTCGACCTACTCAATTCCCCTTGGAGGTGAAAAGATACTTATTCATGGGTGGTCTCAAATAATGAAGACCCGTCCATCTTGGAGAATAGGACAGAAGATTATCTTCATGCTTTTCCATGGCTCTAAAGCGAATATCCTGTTTATTGACCACGTTGTGAGATGAAGCCGCTTTCAGAAGGTTGTGGATGCGCGGGGTGGCGCCTGGGCCTTGTCCTGGGGCGTGGCGTCCTCACCCTTGGTTAACTGTGGGCAAAGTAGCACTGTTTCAGCTTTGGTTGTTAAGTGCCCCTACTGGTTTCAGTTAAGGTTGTTAAGTAATCCTGCTGCTTTTACAGTCTGTCGTGTTTCTTCAGTCCTGTCTTCCTCCAACCGCAAAAACCAAACCAGCGCCGGCAAGGCCGCCTGCTTCCGCCTCCCACGGCTGGCTGCGCCTCAGCGCACGCATCGCCGCCCCACCGTCTCCAAAATCGTTAACGCCGACGTCCTCCGCACGCTTTGGTGCGCTCGCCGCGGCGCCGCCCTCTCGCGTTGTCAACATGGTCAACAAACAACAGGAATCAGCAGAAGTACGTGGAGAGGATGACAGTAGGAGCCCACCACGTCAGCGTATGAAAAAATAAAATGCTTCCTCCTAGTGTTTTCGTGACATCTGGGACCCACGACATTGTGAGCATATATAGTCAATAGACAAGAGAACAGCAGAAGATCGGCTGACACCTGGGACGTAGCTACTCGAGCAGTATTTTTTTTGTTTGGTATTGTTGAGACGGAGTGGGGTTTGAACTGGGCTGTGACCCGTCTAGCCCAGGCTTATATTTTATGTTCACCATGTGACCAGCCCAGCTATTTTTTCTTTGTGAAAATGAGCCCAGTTTATTTTTTCTGAAGAATACCCAATCCAGGCCTACTTATTTTTCTACGCCCTGATGGGCTGCAACTCTTTCAAGACGCCTGCAAATCTTGAAAGTAATATGAAATGGGTTGTAAATATAAAAACAGATGACAAATTGGCAATTACTTTATAATTTCTGAATTTTTTCACATTTTCAGATTCCTATTTCACTGGGCATTAACCTAATTTAAATATATCTTCAAAGTACTTTAAATCTGGCTCGACATTTTGGTATTAAAAATAGTTTGGAACCCACAGAAATATGCGAAATTGGCCCTGGCCAACCAAAAAAATGACTGCAATAAATTGCATAAGAAGTTGCCATGAGCTATATATAAATTATTCAAAAAAGAGGGAGTGGTGTAACTTGTGGGCGTGTTTAGTTGACGCGTATGCAAGATTTTTTTAGTTATTATATACATCAACAAACGATTCTAGCAGACGTAACCGTTGGATGTCAATCCAACGGCCGTCGTGTTTTTTCAATCTCTGATCTTCTTGCTCCAGCCGCCAAAGCAGCGCTGGCGGGACAGCCTACTCCCGCCTCCCGTGGCCGGCTGTGCTGCCGCGCAGGCCTCAGCGCCCCTACTACTCCCACTGCTGGCCAGGGCATCCCTCTACTCACCCACACCCCCCATTATTCTACGGCAACGGCAGCCTCACACCGCAGCCGAACTGGTGACCCCTCGTACTCCTCTCCGTGCGGGCTTCCACTGCCGCGTCTTCCCCGGCTCCGCGTCGTCCCCTTCCTAGGCCTCACCGTCGTCCACCGCTGTGGTGCTCTCGGCACGGCGTGGTCAATGCGGTCAACGACCGACTTCCATCGGAAGAGTACTGTACGTGGAGAGGCTGACAGCTGGGTCCACGACAGCCGCAAGGAAGTGCCTCCTTATTACGCGGAAAATATTTATTCCTCCACCTGACAGCAGGGACCCACCGAACGGGCCACCAGTATTTCGCGAAAAAAACGTTTCCCCCTGACTGCTAGGACCCACAGGACGGGCCACCGTATTTCACGAAAAAATGTTCCCCCCGCTGTCAGCTCGGACCCACCGGAAGTGCCTCCTTATTACACAAAAAAATGAATACCCCCTGCTACCTGGGACCGACCTTGGTGGGAGGCTGACTTGTGGGCCTACTAAGTTGACTGGGACGGAGGCATTTGTCAACTTTAGTCAATATATGAACTATTCTAGCTCAAGTGACCGTACGATGTCCATCCAACGGCTGTAGTGCTTCTTCAACCTCTGGTCTTCTTGCTCCAGCCGCCCAAAGCAGCGCCGAGCGTGCCGCCTGCTCTTGCCGCCCGTGGCCGGCTGTGATGCCGCGGAGGCCTCACCGTCCCCTACTACTCCCACCACTGGCCAGGCCATCCCTCTACACACCCACACCCCCTGTTATTCCGCGGCAACGGCAGCCTCACACCGCAGCCGAACGAGTGAACCCTCATACTCCTCTACGCATGGGCATCCACTGCCTTGTCTTCCCCGGCTCCGCGTCGTCCCCTTTCTAGGCCTCGCCGTCGTCCACCTCCCTGGTGCTCTCGGCGCGGCGTGGTCAACGTGGTCAAGGAATAGCTTCCATCGGACATGGACTATACATGGAGAGGCTGACAGCTGGGTCCACGGCCGCAGCAAGGAAGTGTCTCCTTATTACGCGCAAAATAATTATTCCTCCACCTGACAGCGGGGACCCACCGGACGGGCCACCGTATTTCCCGAAAAAATGTTTCCCCCTGACTGCTGGGACCCACCAGCTACATCTTCGCACGCAAGGAAGTGCGTTTGAAAAAAAAATGATTCACCCCCTGACTGCTGGGACCCACCAGCTACATCTTCGCACGCAAGGAAGTGTGTTCGAAGAAAAACGATTCGCCCCCTGACCGCTGTGACCCACCAGCTACATCTTTGCACAGAAGGAAGTGTGTCCGGGCAAAAAATGACCCCCCCTGACTGCTGGTACCCAGCAGCTACATCTTCGCACGCAAGGAAGTGCGTCTCGGCAAAAAAAAACGATTCACCCACCTGGCTGCTGGGACCCACCAGCTACATCTTCGCAGGTAAGGAAGTGCCGGACAGTCGGTACCCACCTGGTCGAAGCGTACGTAGCGTTGTCATTCTGGTCGCGAACATGTACGTACATATATACTGGTCGATGTAGAGGCGCGCACGTGTCGTAGTAGAGGCGCGTACGTGTCGTAGTAGAGGCGTGCACGTAGCATGTACACGTACGTACAGCGGCCAGGGTGCAAGAAAGAAAATACGGCCACGTACGTACATACGGGCAGGGTCTCGAACGCCTACTCGCGCATACGTACAGCCATGGCTCGTGTGCATGGATGGCTCAGAACGGAGAAACAACGTCGCCGTCGTGTTCATGGGGAGGCAACGGAATGCGTCATGTTCATGGGGAGGCAATTTAATGTGTCGTGTTCATGGGGAGGCAACGGAATGCGTCGTGTTCATCGGAAGGCAACGGAACGCGTGGGAGCCAACCGGCTGGGTCGGAACGGAATGCGTGGTCGTGTTCATCGGGAGGGCTTGGACGAAATAGGCAATGGAAATGAGGCCTGGCGTACCGCTCAGCGGAGGAAATGGACCTCTTACGTTCGGAACGGGTCCTGTTGATCAGGAGGGGTCTGGCGTACCGCAAAACGGAGGAAACAGACCTCCTACGATGGAAACGGGGGTCGTGTTGATCGGGAGGGGTGTGGCATACCACAAAATGGAGGAAACGGACCTCCTACGGTCGAAACGGGGTCCTGTTGATCGGGAGGGGTGTGGCGTACCGCAAAACAGACGAAACGGACCTCCTACGATCGAAACGGGGGTCCTGTTCATCGGGAGGGGTGTGGCATACCGCAAAACGGGACTCCACGGGATATTGTTCATCTCCACCGTCGACCTCTTCTAGCCTCCACGGGCTACCGTCGACCTCCTCCAGCCTCCACGGGCTCCTGTTCATCCAGCCTCCACCGCACGCTACTCCACCGGCTACTGTTCAACCACCCCTCCACGGGCACCCCTCCATCGTCTACTATTCATCCAGCCCTCCACACCACGGGGTCCTGTTCAACCACCCCTCCACGGGCACCCCTCCACCGTCTACTGTTCATCCAGCCCTCCACCACACCACGGGGTCCTGTTCTTCCCGAGGCAACGCCACCGCTCACTGTTCATCCAAATCCCCCTGCAATGCTCACTGTTCATCCCAGAGGCAGCATCGATCGGCTTCAATGAGCAGCAGTAGCGAAGGAATCGCTCGATCGGGTTCAGTTAACATCCATCGATCGATCGCTCGGGTTCAGTAACGCGTTGCCTACAGTGCAATCGCTCGGGTTCAGTTAGAGCCCAACGCCTCGCTCGGGTTCAGTTAGAGCCAACGCCTCGCTCACATGCGTGTACGTGTACGAGAGAAACGCGCATCGCTCGGCCCCCGACCTCCCACCGTAACCGGGAACTCCCCGAAATTTTCCTCCCCCTTGCTTCTACCATGGTTTTTTTCCATCATGGATGGCCCAAAGAATGTCATGCAGCTGCGTCTCCAGCCCGCCCAGGATGAAAAGCCCATTTTCTGTCATGTTTTTTTGTCATAGAAGTAGGAGCCCACCACATCTATGATGATTCTGGGTTTTGTCACAACTATCGTCATAGAAGTGTCATATGTATGACAGAATTTTTTTTGTTCGGCCCAAAATGTCACGGATGTGTCTTTTTTTGTAGTGATTGGTGCTTTCATTGAGAGTTCCACTATGTCGCCGGCAAAAGGTTCGATGGTGCCATCCATCATTTGCAACGATGCTGCCCTAGGGGAGGTTTTTCTCCCCGGCCAGATCTTCGTATTCGGTGGCTTCGCATTGCGGGCCAACTCGCTTGGCCATCTGGAGTAGATCGACAGCTACGCCCCAGGTCACCAGATTAGTTTTGGAAACCTAGATTATGTCGCTGATATCCGAGGAGACTTGATCTTCCAAGGATTCACGACCCCAGCCTCCGCTCTGGCCTTAGAACTAGAGCGTCTCGCCAAGTCCGAAGATAGGATTTCTAAACCCGCCGGACTATCTGTGGCCACTAGGCCCAGTACGGGAGAGCCGGAGGAAGCAACATTGCCGGTAACCATCACAAAGCCGGACCCTTCCCCGGATACTGGCTCCGAAATCTCGGAGTCTGCATCATGTGAGCTCGGCCAAGGATTTCCCTTCCTGCCATACTCCACGGATTCTTTTCTCCCTCAACAAACCTCGCCTTTAAGTGAGGCTCTGGACTTGATGCGATCCCTCATGATTACGGAGGAGCAACGTCCGAACTACCCCCAGCTCGGACTAGGGGCTGAGAGCGGGGAATTTTACGTCCCACACAGCACCCACTTCATCGCCACAGTTGAGGACTTAACTGACATGCTTGATTACGGATCCGAAGACATCGACGGTATGGACGATGATGCCGGAGAAGAGCAAGCCGAAAACCCGCCGTTTACCGGACGCTGGACGGCCACCTCTTCGTATGACGTATACATGGTGGATACACCGAAGGAGGGTGACATCGATAATGAGAAAAATCCAATAGAGGATAAACCTCCCGAAATACAACCAAAGCATTCACGGCGCCGCTCTAAAATCGCGTCGCAGCAAAGACAGCAATACAGGCATGAGAGACAACAACATGCTAGGCGATGCAGAAGACCAAGAAAATCCCGTCGAGCAAAACTCCGAACAAGAAGATCGGGAAGATGGGCAAGTTAGCCCTGATGAACAGGCTACAAATGAAGACTCGGAGGATAGTAATTACCTTCCACCCTCCAAGGATGAGGTGAGCCTCGACGATAAAGACTTTATCATGCCTGGGGAACCTCTCGAGCAGGAGTGCTTTAATCAACGGCTAATAGCCACTGCAAGGAGCCTGAAAAAGAAGCAGCAGCAGCTTCAAGCTGATCAAGATCTGCTCACCGATAGATGGAATGATGTCCTAGCAGTAGTGGAATATGACCTCGAGCGCCCAACCAAAAGTTACCCGAAGCGTAAACTGCTACCTCAATTCGATGATGAGGCACTTGAGCCCGTACCATCACCGTGTAATGCGGCTGATCGACCACCTCGTGGCCGGGACAAAATGGCAACTCAAGCCGAATACCAGCACGTCCCACCTCGCCGTAAAGGCAAAGATAAAACAGCTCGGGGATACACGTATGACCTGCAGCAGGACCTGAAGAATAAAGCAGGTCCGGCCAGATCGATCTATGGATCGCGGGGGCGTGTCTCGACGCGCGATGACGCCTATCAAGCCGAACATGGCAAGCACAATCACGTCCGGGCCGAAAACCATAGACAGAATCCATCCGAACTACATCACGATCTGGCCCGATATAGAGGCGCCGCACACCCCCTCTGCTTCACTGATGAAGTAATGGAACATGAATTCCCAGAAGGGTTCAAACCCGTGAATATCGAATCATATGATGGAACCACAGGTCCCGCAGTATGGATTGAAGACTTTATTCTCCACATTCATATGGCGTGCGGTGATGATCTTCACGCCATTAAATACCTCCCCCTAAAACCCAAGGGACCAGCCTGGCACTGGCTGAGCAGCCTGCCTGGAAACTCTATTGGCAGCTAGGAAGACCTAGAAGACGCCTTTCGCGACAACTTCCAAGGCACGTACGTCAGACCTCCAGATGACGATGGCTTAAGTCACATAGTCCAATAGTCTGGAGAGTCAGCGAGGAAATTCTAGACTAGGTTCTTAACTAAGAAGAATCAAATCGTCGACTGTCCGGATGCCGAAGCCCTAGCGGCCTTCAAACACAGCATCCGCGACGAATGGCTCACCCGTCACCTCGGCCAAGAAAAGCCGAAGTCCATGGCACTCATGACCTGCTTTTGCGCGGGCGAAGATAGCTGGCTAGCCTGCAACAATAACAATGCAAGCGAACATGGCACCTCAGAAGCCAGAAATATCAATGGCAAGCCCCGACGCAATAGGAACAAGCGTTGAAACAATGGTGACAATACTAATGACACAGTGGTCAACGCCGGATTCAGTGGCTCCAAGTCCGGTCAGCGGAAGAAGCCATGTAAAAAGAATAATCAGGGCCCTTCCAGTCTGGACCGCATACTCGATCGTCCATGTCAGATCCATGGCACCCCTAATAAACCAACCAATCATACCCACCAGAGTTGTTGGGTCTTCAAACAGGCCGGCAAGTTAAATGCCGAAGACAAAGAGAAGGGGTCGCAAAGCGAGATTGACGACGAGGAGTCCCATCCATTGAACACAAGGGGACAAAAGAAGTTCCCCCCTTAGGTCAAACCGGTAAACATGATATACACTACCCATATCCCTAAGAGGGAGCGCAAGCGCGCACTCAGGGACGTCTATGCGATAGAGCCAATCACCCCAAAATTCAACCCATGGTCATCATGCCTGATCACCTTTGATCGCAGGGACCATCGGACCAGTATCCGTCATGGCGGTTCTGCCGCACTGGTTCTCGGACCAATAATTGATGGATTCCAGCTCACACGAGTCCTCATGGACGGTGGCAGCAGCCTCAACCTGCTCTATCAGGATACAGTGCGCAAAATGGGCATCGACCCATCAAGGATCAAGCCCACCAAAACTACCTTTAAAGGAGTTATACCAGGTGTAGAGGCCCGTTGCTCGGGCTCAATCACATTGGAGGTAATCTTCGGATCTCCGGACAACTTCGAAGCAAACAGTTAATCTTCGATATCATCCCCTTCCGCAGTGGTTATCACGCACTTCTCGGATGAACCGCTTTTGCTCGATTCAATGCGGTGCCACACTATCCTTATCTCAAGCTCAAGATGCCTAGACCTCGCGGTGTCATAACAGTCAATGGAAACACGGAGCGCTCCCTCCGTACTGAGGAACACACCGTGGCCCTGGCAGCGAAAGTGTAGAGCGGCCTTTTAAGGCAGAACTTTAATTCAGCGGCCAAGCTCCCGGACACTATCAAACGAGTTCGGACTACTCCGCAGCTTGATAGTCCGGCTACTCAGGAGTTAGACTAGCAACTCGACCTCCGTCTCAGCCCCGACCTACTGGCGGCATATGTACCACGCTTACATAACTATGCACTAAAAATACCATTGGCAGAGACGGAGGCATAACCATACTACGGTCCACAACACGGCTCGACCTTCCCAGGACACGCATACTTTTACTTTTCTTTTTTCCTTTTCAGGTTTTCTTTTCACATGCCCCTCTCGGTGGCCTAATAATCGGTCCTTTCAAAGGACGGATATACCAAGGTGGCACGTAGCACAAACGTGTGGGGAAATCTCTAGATGTTCTTCTTAATGATCATTCTACCTATTTTCAGGACCCGTACGCAGCTCCCCCTTGGTCTTGGCATGTTAAATAGCCACTGTTGCTTATTGCACTATTTGTACAAGTACGCTTCGACGTATTAATCACAATTAAAATAGAAATAGTTTGCGGTCCAACTTATGTGGCACTAGCTTACTACTTCATTTTTATTTCGCTATTCTTATTTGCATCCGTACAGTTTGGTACGCCAAAATTCGCCAGGGGCTTTATTGCGCCCCATACTATGGCAACAAGTCAGAACACTTTTACAATACAGTTCGGCCCCCGAATTTAGCATTATATGCATTGGCTCTGAATCATGTCTTTGGTCAATAGTTGGGTTGCCCGGCTCCTGTGCTTACTACCTTATGTTCCGCTCTATCGGCTAGGGTAGTAAAGGGAGAACTACTGCGATTGTGTCCTGGTGTATCCAGATGAGCACCTCAATAGAGAAAGCCGAAAACTGACTGTGATGATGCGGCGTGAGCCGGTCAGCTCTTCGAAGGTTAAAATCTCTTGCGATTTTTTGCATTATGCGACGGATCGGCCTTCACCCCATTAGGTGTCCACAACACCCTAGTCCAGACTAACGAATACTAGGGGCTACACCTACATTTCTATTGTCAAACTCCTATGGCTAAGTGAGGGTGATAAAGCCACACAGTTCGATTGCCTGGTTCGTTGCACTAAACACCTCCTTCAAGGACCAATTTCTTGGATCAAGAGTGCTTAGATTCCATCCCGAACACCCCCGTACTACCTACATGGGGGCTAAAGCCAACGACTGGCCAACTCTCGGATTTAATAAAAACGGCCGCACAGGAGGTAAAATTCCAAAATAAATAGCAAGCATTATATTACACATCATTCTTGTTTTCATCATACAGGGCAGGATAACATGAAGGTACTCATTCAAAGATAATGTCTTTTGAGCACTGGCCCTCTACAATCCGGGATCCCTTGAGGACATCATCAAAATACTACTCCGGCATGCGGTGCTCCTTGCCAGCGGGCGGTCCCTCGGTCGCGAGCTTGACGGCGTCCATCTTCGCCCACTGTATCTTGACATGGGCCAAGGCCATCCGCGCACCTTCGATGTAGACTGACCGCTTGATGACATCAAGCCGGGGGCAGGCATTGACCAACCGCTTCACGAGCCCAAAGTAGCTGTTGGGTATGACTTCGGCAGGCCATAGCCGGATTATCAAATCCTTCATGCCTTGTTCGGCCACCCTATGCAGTTCGACCAGCTATTTTAGTTGATCACTAAAGGGCACCGGATATTCTGGCGCAAGGTATTGCAATCAGAATAGCTACTCCATCGAGCTCCCTTCTTCGGCTCGGAAGAACTCCGCGGCGTCGGCAACACTGCGCGGCAGATTTGCAAATGCCCCTGGAGAACTCCAAATCAGGGTCAGTAAGAGGAACCTTTTCTTCACATACTTGCTCTGCATAATAAAGGCCTTACCCGCCATGATTTTTCTGGCCTCCTAGATTTCCTGGAGGGTGCCTTGGGCTTCAACCCGGGTGTCGTGCGCGCTCTAGTGAGCCTTGGTGAGTTCGGTCTCTTGGTCCACAATATTGCGCTCCAAGGATTCGCATTTCTTCACGATGTCCTGGAGCTCCCGCTGGACCTCACCAACTTTGGCCTCGTGTCTTTCACGGGCAGCTTGCTCCTCGATCGCTTTCTTCTTGGCTTCGGCCAGCGCCTTCTTAAGGGCCTCCACCTCGGTCTCTGCCCCTAATAAATATCATGGCACTATGGTCAGTACAAATCATTCATCCTTTCTGGATATACACAAGGACATTGCATACCTTGTTTATCTTCTAGCTGCTTTTTTACACGGTCGAGTTCTTCCTTGGCCCCCTCCAGACTCTGCTTTAGTCCGGAGACCTCAGCAGCATGAGAAGCTGCGGCTAGCAACGACGCCTGCTTATTTCACATACAACATATTTAGTTAGTCTCCTGCAAAAATTACATGATCCTTTGTCCGGTTTTCTTTTCCGAACACCGGACAGAGTCTCAGGGGCTACTGTCTATACTATGACATTCTTTTTGTACAATTGTGTCGCTTACCTCAAAGCCTGTTAGAAGGCTTGTGCAGGCTTCGGTCAGTCCGCTCTTGGCAGACTGAACCCTCTCAACCACCGTACCCATGAGGGTACGATGTCCCTCAACAATGGAAGCACTTCGTAGCGCTTCCAATAGAGTATCCGGTGCATCTGGATGGACAGAGGTCACCGGTGGAATCGGCACACCTCCTTCCTTTGAAGGAGGTTGCCTGCTAGATTCCGGAGCCGTATAGGTCTCCAGTGTCGTATTTGGCTGGGGGCCTAATTGGAGATGGCCCCCATTGCCAGTCTCCATGGGGATCTACTCCCCCATGTGTCCGACGGCCAAGGTATTATCCTATGGCGCCACCGTGACGGCCTCCTGTGCCTCCCCCTGAGCAAGGAGTGTCCTTCGGGACAGCACTTCAGCGTCTTCCATAGTCTTGGGAGACGAGGCCGCCAGAATAGACCCGCTATCCATCACCTTCGGATCCAGCGAGTTTCCTGAAGATGAGGATCCCTCGAGTTCGGAACGAGCCGGACTGCAAGTGCATGATTCAACATGTTAAAACTATAAAGTAAAGGAGCTGGATATTTGAGTGCGTCTTTGAGTACTTATGATTCGGCCAGGGGCTTATCCTTGGGGTGCCACTCGGAGCTGCTATCAATATCCCACATGGGGTTGTCCATGGCGGAGGCTTTCCCCTTCTTGGACGCCTCTGCCTCCAGATGCGTGGAGGCCACCCTTTTCTTCCTTCCCACCTCAGAGGGAGAATCGCTTTCCTCCTCTTCCTTGTCGTCGGTGGCGGGAGGGGAGTGGGTGTCAGCGTCTTCGGACGTCATGTCTGAAGTGCCCTTATGGTGGAGATCACCCCTGGTCTCCTTGGCCTTCTTCTCCGGTGCTTGATAGGGCGCCGGAACCAGCATCTTCGTCAAAAGCAGGATAGCTGGTTCTTTGGGCAGCGGAGCCGGACACTAAATCTGCTCCGCCTTCTTTGTCCAGCCCTGAAACAATAAATAGGAAAGCTTAGATATCTTCCTTGAGTATGCAAGTAAAGGGTACACCTTGAAATATGGAAAACTTACCGCACTAGCAGGATGGGCCAGGTCGTACCCACGGTCCTCGGTCGTTGCCGGCCATGTCTTGTTGGCCTTGAAGAGCACCTTCCAGATGTCTTCGTGCGTAGTGCCAAAGAACTGTTGCAAGGTCCGGTGCTTGGCCGGATCAAACTCCCACAAGTGGCAAGTCCGGCTTTGGCATGGCAGGATCTGGCGAGCGAGCATCACCTGAATCACATTGACAAGCTTGACGTCCTTGTCCACCATGCATTTGATGCACATTTGGAGTGTTGTCAGCTCGTCCAACGAAGACCAGTCCAGGCCCTTCTCTAGCCAGGAGGTGAGCCGCATCGGGGCGCCAGACTGTAATTCGGGAGCCGCGGCCCAGGTGACGTCGCGAGGCTCTGTGACATAGAACCACTGCTGTTGCCACCCCTTGATGGTCTCCACAAAGGTACCTTTGGGCCATGTGACATTAGGCAGCTTTCTCACCATGGCACCTCCGCACTCTGCATGTTGGCCATCCACCACCTTCGGCTTCACGTTGAAGACCTTCAACCATAGTCCGAAGTGGGGAGGGATACGGAGGAAGGCCTCGCACATGACAATAAATGCTGAGATATTGAGGAAGGAGTTGGGGGGCAGATCATGGAAATCCAGCCTGTAGTAGAACATGAGCCCGCGGACGAAGGGGTGGAGAGGAAATCCCAACCCACGGATGAAGTGGGGGATGAACACGACCCTCTCATGGGGCTCTGGGATGGGGACGATCTGTCCCTTGGCCGGAAGCCGGTGGGCGATTTCCTTGGCTAGGTACCCGGCATCCCGGAGCCTGGTGATGTCCTTCTCCTTGACAGAGGACACCATCCACTTGCCTTGCGCTCCAGATCCGGACATGGCTGGAGTGTTTCTTGGAGGCGGAAAGGGTGGAAGTTTGGGCGCTAGAGCTCGAGAATGGATGGGCAGAGAGGAAGAGGGCGTGGGTGCAAAAGATGAATCCTTAGCCCTTTATAAAGGCAGAATATCAAGTGTCTCCCCACTCACCTTAAAACTCGCCTATTCCCCAAGGGTCATGCAAACAGCGTGGTTGGATTACCCACGCCCGTATTGATGAGAATCCCGCAATAAGGGGACACGATCTCTGCCTTGACAAGACGTGCCAATAAAACCGCATCTTGAAACATGGAGCGGGAGGCTAAAAAAACGGTTCGAAATAATGACCGGGGTATGACATGATGTCACACTACAAAAGTTGTCAGTGGATCGAACTCATAAAATATTATACTCTCTGCGGATATGTGTGGTGTTTGTTTTACAAAGCTGGACACGTTCTCTGTGTTCGAGAGCTGTTTTGGAGTACTCAGAGGAGGAACTCGCCTTGCAATGCCGAAGACAATCTACGCGCCGGACACCTCGTCATTGAAGCATCCTGGTTCAGGGGCTACTGAGGGAGTCCTGGATTAAGGGGTCCTCGGGCGTTCGGCCTGTGTGACATAGGCCGGACTATTGGGCTATGAAGATACAAGACAAAAGACTCTCTCTTGTGTCCGGATGGGACTCTCCTTGGTGCGGATGGCAAGCCTAGCATGCAGATATGAAGATTCCTTTCTCTGTAACTGACTTTGTGCAACCCTAGTCCCTTCCGGTGTCTATATAAACCGGAGGGTTTAGTCCATAGAGGCAATCATAATCATACAGGCTAGGCTTCTAGGGTTTTAGCCATTACGATCTCGTGGTAGATCAACTCTTGTAACCCCCATACTCATCAATATCAATCAAGCAGGACGTAGGGTATTGCCTCCATCAAGAGGGCCCGAACCTGGGTAAAACTTTGTGTCCCTTGTCTCCTGTTACCATCAACCTTAGACGCATAGTTCGGGACCCCCTACCCGAGATCCGCCAGTTTTGACACCGACAGCAATACCTTGCATAATTTCTTTATATAAAGTATAAGGTATTGCACTGACACTAGCACCCATATCACATAGGCCATGATAACGACGATCTCCTATTTTAACAGAAACAACAGGCATGCCAACAACAGGTCTATGTTTATTTTTAGTATCGGGTCTAGCAATTCTAGCAGCTTCATCACAGAATTAAATTGCCCATCAATATTATCGACCAAGAGATCCTTAACCATAGCAATACTAGGTTCAACTTTTAATTGCTCAGAGGGTGTAGGTGTTCTAGCGTTACTTTTACGAACCACAGTTGAAGCTTTAGCATGATCCTTTATTCTAACAGGGAAAAGTGGTTTCTCAATATAAGCGGTAGAAACAATACGATCAACATTATAAGTGATCATCTTTTCTTCAACTTTAATAGGTTTGACTACTTTTACTTCAATGGGAGGATGATATTTAAACCACTTCTCCTTAGAGAGATCAACATGAGTAGCAAATGATTCACGGAAAGAAGCTAATATCTCAGAGTCAAGTCCGTATTTAGTGCTAAATTCACGAAAAGAATCAGTATCCATAAAAGATTTAACACAATCAAACTTAGGTGTTATACCTGACTCCATACCTTCATCGAGTTCCCAATATTCAGAGTTGTGTTTAATTCTTTCCAATAAGTCCCATCTGAATTCAATAGTCTTCATCATGAAAGAACCAGTACAAGAAGTATCGAGCATGGAGCGATTATTGAGAGAAAGCCGAGCATAAAAATTTTGAATAATAATTTCTCCTGAGAGCTCATGATTGGGGCATGAATATAACATTGACTTAAGCCTCCCCCAAGATTGAGCGATACATTCTCCTTAGCGAGGCCAAAAATTATATATATATAATTACGATCACGATGAACCAGATGCATAGGATAAAACTTCTGATGAAATTCCAATGTCAATCGGTTGTAGTTCCACGATCCAATATCATCACATAGCCTAAACCATGCCAATGCCTTTCCCTTCAAAGATAAAGGGAATACCTTCTTCTTGATAACATCCTCGGGTATACCTGCAAGCTTAAATAATCCACAAACTTCATCCACATAGATTAGGTGCATATGGGGATGTAATGTTCCATCTCCTGTAAAAGGGTTAGCTAGCAGTTTCTCTATCATACCCGATGGAATTTCAAAGTAAACATTTTCAGTAGGTTAAGTAGGTTGAGGAGCAACTCTTTGCTCTAATAGTCGGGCTGAAGAGACCCCGAACAAGCCCCTCAAAGGATTATTTTCCATAATAACAAGTGACAGTAAATTTCAGCACACTATATCAATTTTTCCATACCAAATTCCACCTACCAGAGGCACTTCACTCCCCGGCAACGGTGCCAGAAAAGAGTCCTGATGACCCACAAGTATAGGGGATCTATCGTAGTCCTTCCGATAAGTAAGAGTGTTGAACCCAATGAGGAGCAGAAGGAAATGACAAGCAATTTTCAGTAAGGTATTCTCTGCAAGCACTGGAATTATCGGTAATAGATAGTTTTGTGATAAGGTAATTCGTAATGGGTAACAAGTAACAAAAGTAAACAAGGTGCAGCAAGGTGGCCCAATCCTTTTTGTAGCAAAGGACAAGCCTGGACAAACTCTTATATAAAGGAAAGCGCTCTCGAGGACACATGGGAATTATCATCAAGCTAGTTTTCATCATGCTCATAAGATTCACGTTCGTTACTTTGATAATTTGATATGTGGGTGGACTGGTGCTTTGGTACTGCCCTTCCTTGGACAAGCATCCCACTTATGATTAACCCCACTCACAAGCATCTGCAACTACGAAAGAAGAATTAAGGTAAACCTAACCATAGCATGAAACATATGGATCCAAATCAGCCCCTTACGAAGCAACGCACAAACTAGGGTTTAAGATTCTGTCACTCTAGCAAACCATCATCTACTTATTACTTCCCAATGCCTTCCCCTAGGCCCAAACAATGGTGAAGTGTCATGTAGTCAATGTTCACATAACACCACTAGAGGAAAGACAACATACATCTCATCAAAATATCGAATGAATACCAAATTCACATGACTACTTATAACAAGACTTCTCCCATGTACTCAGGAACAAACATAACTACTCACAAATCATATTCATGTTCATAATCATAGGGGTATTAATGTGCATAATGAATCTGAACATATAATCTTCCACCGAATAAACTAACTAGCATCAACTAGCAACCCACAGGTACCAATCTAAGGTTTTGAGACAAAGATCGGATACAAGAGATGAACTAGGGTTTGAGAGGAGATGGTGTTGGTGAACATATTGATGGAGATTGACCCCCTCCCGATGAGAGGATCGATGGTGATGACGATGCTGACGATTTCCCCCTCTCGAAGGGATGTTTCCCCGGCAGAACAGCTTCGTCGGAGCCCTAGATTGGTTCCGCCAAGGTTCCGCCTCGAGACAGCGACGCTTAGTCTCGAAAGCTTCCTTCTAATTTTTTTCCAGGGCAAAAGACACCTTATACCAGAAGATGGGCATCGGGGGGCTTCCAGGTGGCCCACGAGGCAGGGGGCGCGCCCAGGGGGGTAGGGCGCGCCCTGCACCCTCGTGGACAGTGGGTGGCCCCCCTCTGGTGCTTCCTTCACCCAATATTTTTTATATATTCCAAAACTGACTTTCGTGGAGTTTCAGGACTTTTGGAGTTGTGCAGAATAGGTCTCTAATATTTTCTCCTTTTTCGGCCCAGAATTCCAGCTGCCGGCATTCTCCCTCTTCATGTAAACCTTGTAAAATAAGAGAGAAAAGGCATAAGTATTGTGACATAATGTGTAATACTAGCCCATAATGCAATAAATATCGATATAAAAGCATGATGGAAAATGGACGTAAACTATTCCGCATTGTTTCAAATGAAGACCAAACTTGTAACTCAAATATTCTCCTCCACGATCAGATCGTAGAAACTTTATTTTCTTGTTACGATGATTTTCCACTACACTGTCAAATTCTCTGAACTTTTCAAATGTTTCAGACTTATGTTTCATTAAGTAGATATACCCATATCTGCTCGAATCATCTGTGAAGGTCAGAAAATAACGATACCCACCGCAAGCCTCAACACTCATCGGACCGCATACATCAGTATGTATTATTTCCAACAAGTCAGTTGCTCGCTCCATTGTTCTGAAGAACGGAGTTTTAGTCATCTTGCCCATGAGGCATGGTTCGCAAGCATCAAGTGGTTCATAATCAAGTGATTCCAAAATCCCATCAACATGGAGTTTCTTCATGCGCTTTACACCAATATGACCTAAACGGTAGTGCCACAAATAAGTTGCACTATCATTATTAACCTTGCATCTTTTGGCTTCAATATTATGAATATGTGTGTCACTACTATCGAGATTCAACAAAAATATACCACTCATCAAGGGTGCATGGCCATAAAAGATATTACTCATATAAATAGAACAACATTTATTTAGCTCGAATCATCTGATTTAAACGAAAAACGTCTCGCATCAAACAAGAATCAGATATAATGTTCATGCTTAACGCTGGCACCAAATAACAATTATTTAGGTCTAAAACTAATCCCGGCGATAGATGTAGAGGTAGCATGCCGACGGTGATCACATTGATTTTGGAACCATTTCCCACGCGTATCATCACCTCGTCCTTAGCCAATCTTCGTTTAATCTGTAGCCTCTATTTCAAGTTGCAAATATGAGCAACAGAACCAGTATCAAATATCCAGGCGCCACTACGAGCATTAGTAAGGTACACATCAATAACATGTATATCAAATATACCTTTCACTTTGCCATCCTTCTTATCCGCCAAATACTTGGGGCAGTTCCGCTTCCAGTGACCAGTCCCTTTGGAGTAGAAGCACTCAGTCTCAGGCTTAGGTTCAGACTTGGGCTTCTTCACTTGAGCAGCAACTTGCTTTCCATTCTTCTTGAAGTTCCCCTTCTTCCCTTTGCCCTTCTTCTTGAAACTAGTGATCTTGTTAACCATCAACACTTGATGCTCCTTCTTGATTTCTACCTTCGCAGCCTTTAGCATTGCGAAGAGCTCGGGAATTGTCTTATCCATCCCTTGCATATTATAGTTCATCATGAAGCTTTTGTAGCTTGGTGGCAGTGATTGAAGAACTCTTTCAATGACACTATCATCAGGAATATTAACTCCCAGTTGAGTCAAGTGGTTGTAGTACCCAGACATTCTGAGTATATGTTCACTGACAGAGCTATTCTCCTCCATCTTGCAGCTATAGAACTTATTGGAGACTTCATATCTCTCAATTCGGGCATTTGCTTGAAATATTAACTTCAACTCCTGGAACATCTCATATGCTCCATGACGTTCAAAACGTCGTTGAAGTCACGATTCTAAGCCGTACAACATGGCACACTGAACTATCGAGTAGTCATCAGCTTTGCTCTGCCAGAAGTTCACAATGTCCGGAGTTGCTCCTGCAGCAGGTTTTGCACCTAGCGGTGCTTCCAGGACTTAATTCTTCTGTGCAGCAATGAGGATAATCCTCAAGTTACGGACCCAGTCCGTGTAGTTCCTACCATCATCTTTCAACTTAGCTTTCTCTAGGAACGCACTAAAATTCAAGGGAATGGTAGCACGGGCCATTGATCTACAACAACATAGACATGCAAAATACTATCATGTACTAAGTTCATGATAAATGAAAGTTCAATTAATCATATTACTTAAGAACTCCCACTTAGAAAGACATCCCTCTAGTCATCTAAATGATCGCGTGATCCAAATCAACTAAACCATGTCCGATCATCACATGGGATGGAGTAGTGTTCAATGGTGAACATCACTATGTTGATCATATCCACTATATGATTCACGTTCGACCTTTCGGTCTCAGTGTTCCGAGGCCATATCTACATATGCTAGGCTCGTCAAGTTTAACCTGAGTATTCGGCACGTGCAAAACTAGCTTGCACCCATTGTATGTGAATGTAGAGCTTATCACACCTGATCATCATATGGTGTCTCGGCACAACAAACTATAGCAATGGTGCATACTCAGGGAGAACACTTATACCTTAAAATTTAGTGAGGGATCATCTTATAATGCTACCGCCGTACTAACCATAATAAGATGCATAAAGGATAAACATCACATGCAATAAAAATAAATGATATGATATGACCATCATCATCTTGTGCCTTTTATCTCCATCTCCAAAGCACCATCATGATCACCATTGTCACCGGCTTGACACCTTGATCTCCATCGTAGCATCATTGTCGTCTCACCAACTATTGCTTCTACGACTATCGCTACCGCTTAGTGATAAAGTAAAGCAATTACATGGCAATTGCATTTCACACAATAAAGCGACAACCATAAGGCTCCTGTCAGTTGCTAATAACTTTTACAAAACATGATCATCTCATGCAACAATTTATATCTCATCACGTCTTGACTATATCACATCACAACATGCCCTGCAAAAATAAGTTAGACGTCCTCTAATTTGTTGTTGCAAGTTTTACGTTGCTACTACGGGCTTCTAGCAAGAACCGTTCTTACCTACACATCAAAACCACAACGATTTTCATCAAGTGTGTTGTTTTAACCTTCAACAAGGACCAGACGTAGTCAAACTTGATTCAACTAAAGTTGGAGAAACAGATACCCGCCAGCCACCTGTGTGCAAAGCACGTCGGTAGAACTAGTCTCATGAACGCGGTCATGTAATGTCTATTGGGGAATGTAGTATTTCAAAAAAATTACCTACGATCGCGCAAGATCTATCTAGGAGATGCATAACAACGAGTGGGGAGAGTGTGTCTACGTACCCTAGTAGACCGAAAGCGGAAGCGTTTAGTAACGCGGTTGATGTAGTCGAACGTCTTCGCGATCCAACCGATCCAAGCACCGAACGCACCTCCGTGTTCAGCACACATTCATCACGATGACGTCCCATGAGCTCCTGATCCAGCAGATGCTCGAGGGAGAGTTCTGTCAGCATGACATCGTGGTGGCGGTGTTGTTGATGTGATCCACTTAGGGCTTTGCCTAAGCACCACGACTATATAATCTGAGGTGTAATCTGTGGAGGGGGGCACCGCACACGGTTAAGAGAAACTTGTGTGTCCTAGGTGCGCCCTCTCCCCACATATATATAGGTTGGAGGGGGGAAGAGGCAGCCTTAGGGGTGCAAGCCCAATTCCTGCCCCTTCCTTATTTCAGCATATGGTAAGGAAAGAGAAGGGGGAAGAGAAGGAAAGGGTGGAGGCTGAACCCTCCTCATTCCTTTCTTATTCCCCTTCCTTTGCTCCTACTCCTATTTGGCCTAGGAGGGGCGCACCAGCCCACCAGGGGCTGGTCTATCCCTCAGCTGGCCCAATACGCCCATAACTTTGCTGGGGGGGGGGTGCCCGGAACCCCTTTTGGTGACCCGATATCACCCGGAACACCTCCGGTGTCCAAATATCATTGTCCTATATATGAATATTTACCTCTTGACCATTTCGAGACTCCTCTTCATGTCCGTGATCTCACCCGGGACTCTGAACAAACTTCGGTCACCAAAAACACATTACTCATAATACAAATCGTCATCGAACATTAAGCGTGCGGACCCTACGGGTTCGAGAACTATGTAGACATGATCGAGACACATCTCCGGTCAATAACCAATAGCAGAACCTGGATACTCATATGGCTCCTACATATTCTACGAAGATCTTTATCGGTCAAACCGCATAACAACATACTTCATTCACTTTGTCATCGGTATGTTACTTACCCGAGATTCGATCCTCGGTATCATCATACCAAGTTCAATCTCGTTACCGGCAAGTCCCTTTACTCATTCCGTAATGCATCATCCCTTAACTAACTCATTAGTCACATTGCTTGCAATGCTTATAGTGATGTGCATTACCGAGAGGGTCCAGAGATGCCTCTCTGATATACGGAGTGAAAATCCTAATCTTGATCTATGCCAACCCAACAAACACCTTCAGAGACACCTATAGAGCATCTTTATAATCACCCAGTTACGTTGTGACGTTTGATAGCACACAAGGTGTTCCTTTGATATTCGGGAGTTGCATAATCTCATAGTGAGAGGAACATGCATAAGTCATGAAGAAAGCAATAGCAATAAAACTAAACGATCATTATGCTAAGCTAACGGATGGGTCTTGTCCATCACATCATTCTCTAATGATGTTATCCCGTTTATAAAATGACAACACATGTCTATGGTTAGGAAACTTAACCATCTTTGATTAACGACCTAGTCTAGTAGAGGCTTACTAGGGTCACTGTGTTTTGTCTATGTATTCACACATGTATCAAGTTTTCGGTTAATAGAATTCTAGCATGAACAATAAACATTTATCATGATATAAGGAAATATAAATAACAACATTATTATTGCCTCTAGGGCATATTTCCTTCAGTCTCCGACTTGCACTAGAGTCAATAATCTAGTTCACATCGCCATGTGATTTAACACCAATAGTTCACATCACCATGTGACCAACACCCAAAGGGTTTACTAGAGTCAATAATCTAGTTCACGTCGCCACGTGATTAACACCCAAAGAGTACTAAGGTGTGATTATGTTTTGCTTGTGAGAGAATTTTAGTCAATGGGTCTATCACATTCAGAGTTGTATGTATTTTGCAAATTTTCTATGTCTACAATGCTCTGCATGGAGCTATGATACGTCTCCAACTTATCTATAATTTTTGATTGCTCCATGCTATATTGTCTACTGTTTTGGACATTATTGGGCTTTATTATCAACTTTTTGTATTATTTTTGGGACTAACCTATTAACCGGAGGCCCAGCCCAGAATTGCTGTTTTTTGCCTGTTTTAGGGTTTCGAAGAAAAGGAATATCAAACGGAGTCCAAACGGAATGAAACCATCGGGAACTTGATTTTCTCACCGAATACAACTCAGGAGACTTGGACCCTACGTCAAGCCAATTAACAGGAGGCCACGAGGTAGGGGGGCACGCCTGCCCCCCCAGGCGCGCCCTCCACCCTCGTGGGCCCCCTGTTGCTCCACCGACATACTTCTTCCTCCTATATATATCCTGTTGGGGAACGTAGTAATTTCAAAAAAATTCCTACGCACGCGCAAGATCATGGTGATGCATAGCAACGAGAGGGAAGAGTGTTGTCTACGTACCCTCATAGACCAGCAACGGAAGCATTGACACAACATAGAGGAAGTAGTCGTACGTCTTCCCGATCCGATCGATCCAAGTACCGAGCGTACGACACCTCCGAGTTCTACACACGTTCAAATCGGTGACGTCCCTCGAGCTTCGATCCAGCCGAGTGTTGAGGGAGAGTTTTGTCAGCACGACAGCGTGATGACGGTGATGATGTTCTACCAACGCAGGGCTTCGCCTAAGCAACGCTACGATATGACCGAGGTGGAATATGGTGGAAGGGGGCACTGCACACGGCTAAGGAACGATCACAAAGATCAACTTGTGTGTCATGGGGTGCCCCCCTGCCCCCGTATATAAAGGAGGGAGGGGGGAGGTGCGGCCGGCCCCTAGGGGTGCGCCTGGAGGAGTCCTACTCCCACTGGGAGTAGGACTCCCCGCTCTTGCCTTGTTGGAGAAGCAAAGGGGAAGGGGGAAAGAGGAAAGAGGGGCGCCGCCCCCCTTGTCCTATTCGGACTAGGGGGAGGGGGGCGCGGCCTGCCCTGGCCGGCCCTCCTCTTCTCCCTTAGGGCCCATGTAGGCCCATTAACCCCCCCGGGGGGGGGGGGGTTCCGGTAACCCCCCAGTACTCCGGTAAAATCCCGATTTCACCAGGAAAAATTCCGATATCCAAACATAGGCTTCCAATATATCAATATTTATGTCTCAACCATTTCGAGACTCCTCGTCATGTCCGTGATCACATCCGGGACTCCGAACAACCTTAGGTACATCAAAACACAAAAACCCTAATTACGATCGTCACCGAGCTTTAAGCGTGCGGACCCTACAGGTTCGAGAACTATGTAGACATGACCGAGACACGTCTCCGGTCAATAACCAATAGCGGAACCTGGATGCTCATATTGGTTCCTACATATTCTTCGAAGATGTTTATCGGTCAAACCGCATAACAACATACGTTGTTCCCTTTGTCATCGGTATGTTACTTGCCCGAGATTCAATCATCGGTATTCCAATACCTAGTTCAATCTCGTTACCAGCAAGTCTCTTTACTCGTTCCGTAATACATCATCCCACAACTAACTCATTAGTTGCAATGCTTGCAAGGCTTCGGTGATGTGTATTACCGAGAGGGCCCAGAGATACCTCTCCGACAATCGGAGTGACAAATCCTAATCTCGAAATACGCCAACCCAACAAGTACCTTCGTAGACACCTGTAGAGCACCTTTATAATCACCCAGTTATATTGTCACGTTTGGTAGCACACAAAGTGTTCCTCCGGTAAACAGGAGTTGCATAATCTCATCGTCATAGGAACATGTATAAGTCATGAAGAAAGCAATAGCAACAAACTAAATGATCAAGTGCTAAGCTAACGGAATGGGTCACGTCAATCACATCATTCTCCTAATGATGTGATCCCGTTAATCAAATGACAACTCATGTCTATGGTTAGGAAACATAACCATCTTTGATCAACGAGCTAGTCAAGTAGAGGCATACTAATGACACTCTGTTTGTCTAGGTATTCACACATGTATTATGTTTCCGGTAAATACAATTCTAGCATGAATAATAAACATTTATCATGATATAAGGAAATAAATAATAACTTTATTATTTCCTCCAGGGCATATTTCCTTCAGTCTCCCACTTCACTAGACTCAATAATCTAGTTCACATCGCCATGTGATTTAACATCAATAGTACACATTAGCATGTGATTAACACGCATAGTTCACATCGTCATGTGACCAACACCCAAAGGGTTTACTAGAGTCAATAATCTAGTTCACATCGCTATGTGATTAATACCCAAAGAGTACTAAGGTGTGATCATGTTTTGCTTGTGAGGGAAGTTTAGTCAACGGGTCTGCCACATTCAGATCCGTACGTATTTTGCAAATTTCTATGTCAACATTGCTCTGCATGGAGCTACTCTAGCTAATTTCTTCCACTTTCAATGTGTATCCAGATTGAGACTTAGAGTCATCTGGATCAGTGTCAAAACTTGCATCGACGTAACCCTTTACGATGAACCTTTTGTCACCTCCATAATCGAGAAACATATCCTTATTCCACTAAGGATAATTTTGACAAATGTCCAGTGATCTACTCCTAGATCACTATTGCACTCCCTTGCCAAACTTAGGGCAGGGTATACAATAGGTCTGGTACACAGCATGGCATACTTTATAGAACCTATGGCTGAGGCATAGGGAATGACTTTCATTCTCTCTCTATCTTCTGCCGTGGTCGGGTTTTGAGTCTTACTCAACTTCACACCTTGTAACATAGGCAAGAACTCCTTTTTGATTGTTCCATTTTGAACTACTTCAAAATCTTGTCAAGGTATGTACTCATTGAAAAACTTATCAAGCGTCTTGATCTATCTCTATAGATCTTGATGCTCAATACGTAAGCAGCTTCACCGAGGTCTTTCTTTGAAAAAACTCCTTTCAAACATTCCTTTATGCTTTGCAGAATAATTCTACATCATCTCTGATCAGCAATATGGCATACATATACTTATCAGAAATGCTGTAGTGCTCCCACTCACTTTCTTGTAAATACAGGCTTCACCGCAAGTCTGTATAAAACTATATGCTTTTATCAACTTACTAAAGCGTATATTCCAACTCCGAGATGCTTGCACCAGTCCATAGATGGATCGATGGAGCTTGCATATTTTGTTAGTACCTTTAGGATTGACAAAACCTTTTGGTTGCATCATATACAACTCTTCTTTAATAAATCCAGTAAAGAATGCAGTTTTGTTTATCCATTTGCCAGATTTCATAAAATGCGGCAATTGCTAACATGATTCGGACAGACTTAAGCATAGATACGAGTGAGAAACTCTCATCGTAGTCAACACCTTGAACTTGTCGAAAACCTTTTTCCGACAATTCTAGCTTTGTAGGGTAACACTACTATCAGTGTCCATCTTCCTCTTGAAGATCCATTTAATCTCAATGGCTCGCCGATCATTGGGAGAGTCAATCAAAGTCCATACTTTGTTCTCATACATGGATCTCATCTCAGATTTCATGGCCTCAAGCCATTTCGCAGAATCTGGGCTCATCATCACTTCCTCATAGTTCGTAGGCTCATCATGGTCAAGTAACATGACCTCCAAAACAGGATTATCGTACCACTCTGGTGCGGATCTCACTCTGGTTTACCTACGAGGTTCGGTAGCAACTTGATCTAAAGTTACATGATCATCATCATTAGCTTCCTCACGAATTGGTGTAGTAGTCACAGGAACATATTTCTGTGATGAACTACTTTCCAATAAGGGAGCAGGTACAATTACCTCATCAAGTTCTACTTTCGTCCCACTCACTTCTTTCGAGAGAAACTCCTTCTCTAGAAAGGATCCATTCTTAGCAACGAATATCTTGCCTTTGGATCTGTGATAGAAGGTGTACCCAACATTTTATTTTGGGTATCCTATGAAGACACACTTCTCCAATTTGGGTTTGAGCTTATCAGGTTGACACTTTTTCACATAAGCATCGCAGTCCCAAACTTTAAGAAATGACAGCTTAGGTTTCTCGCCAAACCACAGTTCATACGGTGTCGTCTCAACGGATTTAGATTGTGCCCTATTTAACGTGAATGTAGCTATCTCTAATGCATAACCCCAAAACGATAGTGGTAATCGGTAAGAGACATCATAGATCGCACCATATCTAATAAAGCACGGTTATGACGTTCAGACACACCATTACACTGTGGTGTTCCAGGTGGCGTGAGTAGTGAAACTATTTCACATTGTTTTAACTGAAGGCCAAACTCTTAACTCAAATATTTTACCTCTGCGATCATATCGTATTTTTCTTGTTACGATGATTCTCCACTTCACTCTGAAATTATTTGAACTTTTCAAATATTTCAGACTTGTGTTTCATCAAGTAGATATACTCATATCTGCTCAAATCATCTGTAAAGATCAGAAAATAATGATACCTGCCGTGAGCCTCAATATTCATCGGACCACATACATCAGTATGTATGATTTCCAACAAATCTGTTGCTCGCTCCATTATTCCGGAGAACGGAGTCTTAGTCATCTTGCCCATGAGGCATGGTTCGCAAGCATCAACTGATTCATAATCAAGTGATTCGAAAAGCCCATCAACATGGATTTTCTTCATGCGCTTTACACCAATATGACCTAAACAGCAGTGCCACAAATAAGTTGCGCTATCATTATTAACTTTGCATCTTTTGGCTTCAATATTATGAAAATGTGTATCACCACGATCGAGATCCAACAAACCATTTTCATTGGGTGTATGACCATAGAAGGTTTTATTCATGTAAACAGAACAACAATTATTCTCTAACTTGCATGAATAACCGTATTGCAATAAACATGATCCAATCATATTTATGCTCAACGCAAACACCAAATAACATTTATTTAGGTCCAACACTAATCCCGAAAGTATAGGGAGTATGCGATGATGATGATATCAATCTTGGAACCACTTCCAACACACATCGTCACATCACCCTTAACTAGTCTCTGTTTATTTTGCAACTCCCATTTTGAGTTACTACTCTTAGCAACTAAAACAGTATCAAAAACCGAGGGGTTGCTATAAACACTAGTACACATCAATAACATGTATATCAAATATAGCTTTGTTCACTTTGCCATCCTTCTTATCCACCAAACACTTGGGGTGGTTCCACTTCTAGTGACCAGTCCCTTTGTAGTAGAAGCACTTAGTCTCAGGCTTAGGTCCAGAGTTGGGTTTCTTCATCAGAGCAGCAACTTGTTTGCCGTTCTTCTTGAAGTTCCCCTTCTTCCCTTTGCCCTTTCCCTTGAAACTAGTGGTCTTGTCAACCATCAACACTTGATGTTTTTCTTGGTTTCTACGTTCGCCGATTTTTTCATTACGAAGAGCTTGGGAATCGTTTCCGTTATCCCTTGCATATTATAGTTCATCACGAAGTTCTACTAATTTGGTGATGGTGATTAGAGAATTATGTCAATCACTATTTTATCTGGAAGATTAACTCCCACTAGATTCAAGCGATTGTAGTACCCAGACAATCTGAGCACATGCTCACTGCTTGAGCTATTCTCCTCCATCTTTTAGTTATAGAACTTGTTGGAGACTTCATATCTCTCAGCTCGGGTATTTTCTCGAAATATTAACTTCAACTCCTGGAACATCTCATATGTTCCATGACGTTCAAAACGTCTTTGAAGTCCCGCTTCTAAGTCGTTAAGCATGGTGCACTAAACTATCAAGTAGTCATCATATTGAGCTAGCCAAACGTTCATAACATCTGCATCTGCTCCTGCAATAGGTTTGTCACCTAGCGATGCATCAAGGACATAATTCTTCTCTGTAGCAATGAGGATAAACCTCAGATCACAGATCCAATCCGCATCATTGCTACTAACAACTTTCAACTTAGTTTTCTCTAGGAACATATAAAAATTAAACAGGGAGCAACATCACGAGCTATTGATCTACAACATAGATATGCTAATACTACCAGGACTAAGTTCATGATAAATTTAAAGTTCAGTTTATCATATTACTTAAGAACTCCCACTTAGACAGACATCCCTCTAATCTTCTAAGTGATCACGTGATCCAAATCAACTAAACCATAACCGATCATTACGTGAAATGGAGTAGTTTTCAATGGTGAACATCACTATGTTGATCATATCTACTATATGATTCACGCTCGACCTTTAGGTCTCAGTGCTCCCAGGCCATATCTGCATATGCTAGGCTCGTCAAGTCTAACCTGAGTATTCTGCATGTGCAAAAACTGGCTTGCACCCATTGTAGATGGACGTAGAGCTTATCACACCCGATCATCACATGGTGTCTGGGCACGACGAACTTTGGCAACGGTACATACTCAGGGAGAACACTTTTATCTTGAAATTTAGTGAGAGATCATCTTATAATGCTACCGTCAAACAAAGCAAGATAAGATGCATAAAAGATAAACATCACATGCAATCAATATAAGTGATATGATATGGCCATCATCATCTTGTGCTTGTGATCTCCATCTCTGAAGCACCTTCATGATCACCATCGTCACCAGCGCGACACCTTGATCTCCATCGTAGCATCGTTGTCGTCCCGCCAATCTTATGCTTCCACGACTATCGCTACCGCTTAGTGATAAAGTAAAGCATTATAGGGCGATTGCATTGCATACAATAAAGCGACAACCATATGGCTCCTGCCAGTTGCCGATAACTCGATTACAAAACATGATCATACAATAAAATATAGCATCATGTTTTGACCATATCACATCACAACATGCCCCGAAAAAACAAGTTAGACGTCCTCTACTTGGTTGTTACAAGTTTTACGTGGCTGCTACGGGCTTAGCAAGAACCGTTCTTACCTACGCATCAAAACCACAACGATAGTTTGTCAAGTTGGTGTTGTTTTAACCTTCACAAGGACCGGGCGTAGCCACACTCAGTTCAACTAAAGTTGGTGAAACTGACACCCGCCAGCCACCTGTGTGCAAAGCACGACGGTGAAACCAGTCTCGCGTAAGCGTACGCGTAATGTCGGTCCGAGCCGCTTCATCCAACAATACCGCCGAACCAAAGTATGACATGCTGGTAAGCAGTATGACTTATATCTCCCACAACTCACTTGTGTTCTACTCATGCATAACACCAATGCATAAAACCTGGCTCTGATACCACTGTTGGGGAACATAGTAATTTCAAAAAAAATCGTACGCACACGCAAGATCATGGTGATGCATAGCAACGAGAGGGGAGAGTCTTGTCTACGTACCCTCATAGACCGGCAACAGAAGCGTTGACACAACGTAGAGGAAGTAGTCGTACGTCTTCCCGATCCGACCGATCCAAGTACCGAACGTACGGCACCTCCGAGTTCTGCACACATTCAACTCAGTGACGTCCCTCGAGCTCCGATCCAGCCGAGTGTTGAGGGAGAGTTTCATCAGCACGACGGTGTGATGACGGTGATGATGTTCTACCGACGCAGGGCTTCGCCTAAGCACCGCTACGATATGACCGAGGTGGAATATGGAGGAAGGGGGCACCGCACACGGCTAAGGAACGATCATGATTATCAACTTGTGTGTCATGGGGTGCCCCCTGCCCCCGTATATAAAGGAGGGAGGGGGAGGTGCGGCCGGCCCCTAGGGGTGCGCCTGGAGGAGTCCTACTCCCATCGGGAGTAGGACTCCCCCTCTTGCCTTGTTGGAGAAGGAAAGGGGAAGGGGGAAAGAGGAAAGGGGGGCGCCCCCCTTCCTTGTCCTATCCGGACTAGGGAGGGAGGGGGCACGCAGCCTGCCCTGGCCGGCAATCCTCTTCTCCCTTAGGGCCCATATAGGCCCATTAACCCCCGGGGGGGTTCCGGTAACCCCCCGGTACTCCGGTAAAATCCCGATTTCACCCGGAACGATTCCGATATCCAAATATAGGCTTCCAATATATCAATCTTTATGTCTCGACCATTTTGAGACTCCTCGTCATGTCTGTGATCACATCCGGGACTCCGAACAACCTTCGGTACTTCAAAACACAAAACCCTAATTACGATCGTCACCGAACTATAAGCGTGCGGACCCTATGGGTTCGAGAACTATGTAGACATGACTGCGACACGTCTCCGGTCAATAACCAATAGCGGAACCTGGATGCTCATATTGGTTCCTACATATTCTATGAAGATCTTTATCGGTCAAACCGCATAACAACATACGTTGTTCCTTTGTCATCGGTATGTTACTTGCCCGAGATTCGATCGCCGGTATTCCAATACCTAGTTCAATCTCGTTACCGTCAAGTCTCTTTACTCGTTCCGTAATACATCATCCTGCAACTAACTCATTAGTTGCAATGCTTGCAAGGCTTAGGTGATGTGTATTGCCGAGAGGGCACAGAGATACCTTTCCGACAATCGGAGTGACAAATCCTAATCTCGAAATACGCCAACCCAACAAGTACCTTCAGAGACACCTGTAGAGCACCTTTATAATCACCCAATTACGTTGTGACATTTGGTAGCACACAAAGTGTTCCTCCGGTAAACGGGAGTTGCATAATCTCATAGTCATAGGAACATGTATAAGTCATGAAGAAAGCAATAGCAACAAACTAAACGATCAAGCGCTAAGCTAACAGAATGGGATACGTCAATTATATCATTCTCCTAATGATGTGATCCCGTTAATCAAATGACAACTCATGTCTATGGTTAGGAAACATAACCATCTTTGATCAATGAGCTAGTCAAGTAGAGGCATACTAGTGAAACTCTGTTTGTCTATGTATTCACACATGTATTATGTTTCCGGTTAATACAATTCTAGCATGAATAATAAACATTTATCATGATATACGAAAATAAATAATAACTTTATTATTGCCTCCTGGGCATATTTCCTTCATATCCACGTACCCCTAAACAATCAGATACGGAGCCAAAAATCT
The DNA here is from genome assembly GCF_003073215.2 of Triticum urartu. NCBI lineage: Eukaryota > Viridiplantae > Streptophyta > Magnoliopsida > Poales > Poaceae > Triticum > Triticum urartu. The sequence continues at coordinate 268,459,256 of NC_053022.1, forward strand.
AATTCCACCGCCGCAACTTTCTGTATCCACGAGATCCCATCTTGGGGCCTGTTCCGGAGCTCCGCCGGAGGGGGCATCGATCATGGAGGGATTCTACATCATCATCCAAGCCCCTCCGATGAAGTGTGAGTAGTTTACTTCAGACATACGGGTCCATAGTTAGTAGCTAGATGGCTTCTTCTCTCTTTTTGGATCTCAATACAATGTTCTCCCCCTCTCCCTTGGAGATCTATTCGATGTAATCTTCTTTTTGCGGTGTGTTTGTTGAGACCGATGAATTGTGGGTTTATGATCAAGTCTATCTATGAATAATATTTGAATCTTCTTTGAATTCTTTTATGTATGATTAGTTATCTTTGCAAGTCTCTTCGAATTATCAGTTTGGTTTGGCCTACTAGATTGGTTTTTCTTGCCATGGGAGAAGTGCTTAGCTTTGGGTTCGATCTTGCAGTGTCCTTTCCCAGTGACAGAAGGGGCAGCAAGGCACGTATTGTATTGTTTCCATCGAGGATAACAAGATGGGGTTTTTATCATATTGCATGAAACTATCCCTCTACATCATGCCATCTTGCTTAAGGTTTTACTCTGTTTTTAACTTAATACTCTAGATGCATGCTGGATAGCGGTCGATGAGTGGAGTAATAGTAGTAGATGCAGGCAGGAGTCGGTCTACTTGTCTCGGATGTCGTGCCTATATACATGATCATACCTAGATATTCCCATAACTATGCTCAATTCTATGAATTGCTCAACAGTAATTTGTTCACCCACCGTAGAATACTTATGCTCTTGAGAGAAGCCACTAGTGAAACCTATGGCCCCCGGGTCTCTTTCTCATCATATCAATATCCATCACTTTATTATTGCTTTGCTTTTACTTTTTACTTTGCATCTCTATACCAAAGATACCAAAAATATTATTTATCATCTCTATCAGATCTCACTTTCGTAAGTGACCGTGAAGGGATTGACAACCCCTAAGCGCGTTGGTTGCGTTGAGCTATTGTTTTTGTGCAGGTACGAGGGACTCATGCGTAGCCTCCTACTAGATTGACACCTTGGTTCTCAAAAACTGAGGGAAATACTTACGCTACTTTGCTGCATCATCCTCTCCTCTTCGGGGAAATCCAAAGGAGTGCTCAAGAGGTAGCAAAAAGAATTTCTGGCACCGTTGCCGGGGAGTCTGCGCAAAAGTCAACATACCAAGTACCCATCACAATCCCTATCTCCCGCATTACATTATTTGCCATTTGCCTCTCGTTTTCCTCTCCCACACTTCACCCTTACCGTTTTATTCGCCCCCTCTCTCTATCCTCCCTCTCTATTTGCCTCCTTTGCCCGTTTGCTTTTTGTTTGCTCTCTTGTCATGGCTAGTCGCATATCTTCTCCGTTGTCTCCCGAGAATGAAGTTCTAAATTTTAAACAAAGAGAGGAAGAAAATCTAAAAGATGCTTGGTATAGAATTTGCAATGCTCAAAATAGATCTACTAGGAAGCAATCTACTTCAATTCTTCTCCGTAATTTTTATGTAGGTTCTAGTCCTTGGTATAGATATATCCTTGATACCATTACCGGAGGGAATTTCTTGGGTAGCCATACTTTGATTCTTATAATGCTATGTTAGATTTATTTGTCTCACCACCTCTTTTGGTTAATGGAATTATGTTAACTTTGGATCATGTTATGCAAAGACTTGAAATTATTGAAAATAAAGTTGCTACCATTGAATTAATTGAAAATATAGATAAAAAGATCTACAATCAAATTATCCAATATGGATCCAGGGTAGGAATGACTTTGAAAAATATTAAGGAAAATGAACCCATAGTTAATGAGAAAATAAATCTAGATTCCACTAGAATCGATAAACTTGAGGGTGTCATTACGAACTTGGGAACCGCTTTTTCTTCCATAAAGAATACTCCAAGTCCTCCTACTAAAATTGCCAAGCTTATGTATGTTCCTAAAAATAAGGGTGAATCATCTAGTAAGGAAACTATGGTTCTTAAATCTATAAGTATTCATCCCATTCTTTTTGCTATCAATAAGGAACCAATTGCTACAAATGAATTTTTCGATCTTATGCCTAAGAGTTTGATAATCACTAGAAATAAATAAATTCCTAAGGGATAAAGATGCATCATTGAAGAATTGCCTACTAAAGATGGTAATACCTAGATCTATTCTTGCTTATTATGCCTAGCTAGGGGCGTTAAACGATAGCGCTTGTTGGGAGGCAACCCAATTTTATTTTTATTCCTTGCTTTTTGCTCCTGTTTAGCAATAAATAAATTATTTAGCCTCTGTTTTGGTTGTGTTTTTTGTGTTTAATTAGTGTTTCTGCCAAGTAGAACCGTTGGGAAGACTTGGGAAAAGTCTTGTTGAACTTGCTGTAAAAAACAGAAACTTTAGCGCCCACGATAACTGCTGTCATTTTTATTTAGAGAGTGATATTTAGTTAATTATTTTTTCAGATGATTAATATATAAATTACTCACGTCCAGAAATTTATTTTAGAATTTTTGGGGTTCCATATCTTGTGCTAGCTACAGATTACTACAGACTGTTCTGTTTTTGACAGATTCTGTTTTTCGTGTGTTGTTTGCTTATTTTGATGAATCTATGGCTAGTAAAATAGTTTATAATCCATAGAGAAGTTGTAATACAGTAGGTATAACACCCATATAAATAAAGAATGAGTTCATTACAGTACCTTGAAGTGGTCTTTTGTTTTCTTTCGCTAACGGAGCTCACGAGATTTTCTACTTTAAGTTTTGTGTTGTGAAGTTTTCAAGTTTTGGGTAATGATTTGATGGATTATGGAACAAGGAGTGGCAAGAGCCTAAGCTTGGGGATGCCCATGGCACCCCCAAGATAATATAAGGACACCTAAAAGCCAAAGCTTGGGGATGCCCCGGAAGGCATCCCCTCTTTCATCTACTTCTATCGGTAACTTTACTTGGAGCTATATTTTTATTCACCACATGATATGTGTTTTGCTTGGAGCGTCTTTTATGATTTGAGTCTTTGCTTGTTAGTCTACCACAATCATCCTTTCTGTACACACCTTTTGAGAGAGCCGTACATAATTTGGAATTTGATAGAATACTCTATGTGCTTCACTTATATCTTTTGAGTTATATAATTTTGCTCTAGTGCTTCACTTATATCTTTTAGAGCACGGAGGTGGATTTGTTTTATAGAAACTATTGATCTCTCATGCTTCACTTAGATTATTTTGAGAGTCTTAATAGCATGGTAATTTGCTTAATAATAATATGCTTGGTATTCAAGATTTGTAAAACTTTCTTTTGAGTGCGTTGAATACTAAGAAAAAAATTGATGCTTGATAATCTTTTTGAGATATGAGGATGGTGATATTAGAGTCATGCTAGTTGAGTAGTTGTGAATTTGAGAAATGCTTGTGTTAAAGTTTGTGATTCCCGTAGCATGCACGTATGGTGAACCGTTATGTGATGAAGTCGGATCATGATTTATTTATTGATTATCTTCCTTATGAGTGGCGGTCGGGGACGAGCGATGGTCTTTTCCTACCAATCTATCCCCCTAGGATCATGCGCGTAATACTTTGCTTTGATAACTTCTAGATTTTTGCAATAAGTATATGAGTTCTTTATGACTAATGTTGAGTCCATGGATTATACGCACTTTCCTTCCTTCCACCATTGCTAGCCTCTCTAATACCGCACACTTTTCGCCGGTATCATACACCCACCAAATACCTTCCTCAAAACAGCCACCATACCTAACAATCATGGCAGTTCCATAGCCATTCCGAGATATATTGACATGCAACTTTCCACCATTTCGTTCATTATGACACACTCCATCATTGTCATATTGCTAGCATTATCATGTAGTTAAGATCGTATTTTTGGCAAAGCCACCATTCATAATTCTTTCATACATGTCACTCTTGATTCATTGCATATCCCGGTACACCGCCGGAGGCACTCATATAGAGTCATATTTTGTTCTAAGTATTGAGTTGTAATTGTTGAGTTGTAAGAAAAATAAAAAGTATGATGATCATCATTTTTAGAGCATTGTCCCAAGTGAGGAAAGGATGATGGAGACGATGATTCCCCCACAATTCGGGATGAGACTCCGGACGAAAAATAAAAAAAGAAAGAAAAAGAGGCCATAAAAAAAGAGAAGGCCAAAAAAAGAGAGAAATGGAGAGAAGGGACAATGTTACTATCCTTTTACCATACTTGTGCTTCAAAGTAGCACCATGATCTTCATGATAGAGAGTCTCTCATTCTGTCACTTTCATATACTAGTGGGAATTTTTTCATTATAGAACTTGGCTTGTATATTCCAATGACGGGCTTCCTCAAAATGCCCTAGGTCTTCGTGAGCAAGCGAGTTGGATGCACACCCACTTAGTTTCTTTTGTTGAGCTTTCATATACTTATAGCTCTAGTGCATCCGTTGCATGGCAATCCCTACTCACTCACATTGATATCTATTGATGGGTATCTCCATAGCTCGTTGATACGCCTAGTTGATGTGAGACTATCTTCCCCACTTTTTGTCTTCTCCACAACCACCATTCTATTCCACATATAGTGCTATATCCATGGCTCATGCTCATGTATTGTGTGAAGATCGAAAAAGTTTTGAAAATTTCAAAAGTATGAAACAATTGCTTGGCTTGTCATCGGGGTTGTGCATGATTTCAATACTTTGTGTAGTGAAGATAGAGCATAGCCAGACTATATGATTTTGTAGGGATAGCTTTCTTTGGCCATGTTATTTTGAGAAGACATAATTGCTTTGTTAGTATGCTTGAAGTATTATTATTTTTATGTCAATATGAACTTTTGTCTTGAATCTTTTGAATCTGAATATTCATACCACAATTAAGAAGATTTACATTGAAATTATGCCAAGTAGCACTCCGCATCAAAAATTCTATTTTTATCATTTACCTACTCAAGGACGAGCAGGAACTAAGCTTGGGGATGCTTGATACGTCTCCAACGTATCTATAATTTTCGATTGCTCCATGCTATATTATCTACTGTTTTGGACATTATTGGGCTTTATTATCCACTTTTATATTATTTTTGGGACTAACCTATTAATCGGAAGCCCAGCCCAGAATTGCTGTTTGTTTACCTCTTTTAGGGTTTCGAAGAAAAGGAATATCAAATGGAGTCCAAACGGAATGAAACCTTCGTGAACGTGATTTTCTCACCGAATACAACTCAGGAGACTTGGACCCTATGTCAAGCCAATTAACAGGAGTGTGACGCCCGGGTATTTGAGCTACAGTAAACCTCTGTTAATGATGCCACGTCACGATGGTTACTATTGCTAATCTCGTGTTAGTTCGAAACCAATTCAAATTCAAATTCAAAATCGAGTCAAACGGTAAATTCTTCAAACGTTAAAACTAAAATGTTCAAAATGGGACAAATAAATCCTAAGTCCAAATGGTGGAGGAACCACATTTTAGTAAAAAGATTTAAAGCACTAAAATGATTTAAACAGTAGCTAAACAACTATTTAAACGACTTCGGTATTTTATAAAATACTAGACTATTTTTATCAGGGTAAAACTTTTTATAGTAGTGGATTGTTCTAAAACATTATTTTAGGGGCTATAGATATATTTGTCTAAAATTAAAATTAATGTGTAACTAAAATAAATCAAAAAAAGAAAAATATGAAAAGGTAAAAAAGGGAAAGGAATAAAACAACCCCCCCCAATGGGCCACTCGGCCCAGCTGCTAGCTAGGCCAAACCCCAGGCCGGCCCTCCCCCTACCTACTAACCCACTCCCCCCCGAAACCCTAGCGGCCCCTCCCCACTTCCCCCATGATTCACCCCCCACGACCTCTCCCACTCCCCATTCAGGATCGGGTCGGGGAACCCGACGCCCTGGTCGCCCGATGCCCCAGCACGTCCCCGCCGCCCCACCGCCTTCCTCCTCGCCTCACCCTCTCCCGATCTGCCAGCTCCGACGCCGCGCCCGACCCACCGTACGCTGCCGCCTCGTCCTCGATTCACCGCCGCCTGGAGCTCCACGGACACCGCCCGGAGCCCGTGGAGCCGCCCGAGGACCTCGCTGGACCTCCTCGCCGGTCGGCCTCCTCCACGACGCGTCGCCTCCGTCATCCTCCTCGACCCCCGCTGCCTAACCCCTACTGCCCCAGTGAGCTCCCCCCTCTCCCCTCTTCCCTTGCCCCCCCCCCCCCCCCCCCCCCCCCCCCGTGCTCAGCTCCGTCGCTCGCCGCTGCCCGTGGACGGCCGCAACCGGCCAAGCCCGCGGCACCCCGCTCACGCGTCTCGCTCCGGCGCTCCGCCTTCGGCCTCCTTTCCGCCGCCGCACAAACCGCGCCTGACCTGCTTCCTGTCGCGCGCCGTTGGCCTTCGGCCGTGCTCCCGTGCATCCCTCGACGCCACTGCCGTCGCTGCCTCCTGCTTCTTCTGTCGCCTCCCCGCACCGTCCATCATGATCCCGCCCCTGGCCTTATCTCCGGCCGCCGCGCCACCTGCTGCTCTGCCTAGCCCCGCGCCCGTCCGTCCGCTGTTTGGCCGCATCGGCGGTCGTCCTCGTCAGCCCCTCCCGTGGCCTCTACCCGCCGACCAGCACCGGCCGCTCCTGCTATGGCCACGGCCATGCCCCTGGGCGTGCGCCCATGCGGGCTGGGCTCGGACCCCAGGAGGCTTCGCCCAAACCCGCGCAATCGTTAAAGCCCCTGGGGCCTATGACAATTTATACTAATAAAAATAATTAATTAATTAGTTAAACAATAAATTATCTTAATTAATTAAGCTTAATTAGGGTGACCACCTAGTTTAGGTAACTAAACGGTTAGAGTAGACTAAAACAGTCAATGACACCTGGGCCCCACTACCCAGGTTTGACCAGTCAACATATGACTAGTCAACTACTGACTGGACATTTGACTGGTTCAACCTAGTCCCCTGGCCCCACATGTCATTGACTATGGCTAGCCCTCAGTGGGTATAAAAAGTATATCCTGTTTTATTTCGAATTATTTAAATAATTAATTAAATTCCAGAAATTAATAAAATCTTTAGAAAATCATATCTTTTAAACCGTAACTCGGATGGAAATAATTTATATATGAAAGTTGCTCAGAACGACGAGACGAATCCGGATACGCAGCCCGTTCGTCCGCCACGCATCCCTAGCATAGCAAACACACAACTTTCCCCCTCCGGTACATCTGTCTGAATACGCGAAACACCAGGGATACTTTCCCGGATGTTTCCCCCCTTCGCTTATATCACATAGCCCTGCATTATGTCACCCCTAGCACAATGTATTGCCGCGTCTTTCTTTGTGTTACATTTGATTGCTCTGTTATTTATTGTGTTCCCCCTCTGTTACTTCTTTCCGGTAGGCTCTGAGACCGTTGTTGATACCCCTTGTGATCGGCTACATCGACGACGACCCCTCTTTCTTGCCAGAGCAACCAGGCAAGCCCCCACCTTGATCACTAGATACCGCCTACTCTTCTCTATACTGCTTGCATTAGAGTAGTGTAGCATGTTACTGCTTTCCGTTAATCCTATCCTGATGCATAGCCTGTCCTTGCTACTACTGTTGTTACCTTTACCTGCAATCCTAATGCTTAGTATAGGATGCTAGATTATCATCAGTGGCCCTACACTCTTGTCCGTCTGCCATGCTATACTACTGGGACTTGATCACTTCGGGAGGTGATCACGGGCATATACTATATACTTTGCACTGTTACATTACCTATGGTACTGTTCGGAGTTGGGGGCTGAAGGGGCAGGTGGCTCCATCTTGGTAGAGGTGGGCCTGGGTTCCCGCCGGCCCTCGACTGTTACGTTGTGGTGGAGTGACAGGGAAGGTTGAGACCACATAGGAGAGAGGTGGGCCTGGCCCTAGTCGGCGTTCGCGGATACTTAACACGTTTAACGAGATCTTGGTATTTCATCTGAGTCTGGCCACTGGCCTATACGCACTAACCATCTACGCAGGGACAGTTATGGGCACTTGACGTCGTGGTATCAGCTGAAGCCTTCGTGACGTCAGCAACTGAGCGGCGCACGCCGGATTGGACTAGAACGCCTGCTAGGCTAGGTCTGCTTCCGGCCGCCCTCACAACGTGCAAGTGTGCAATGGGCGATGGGCCCAGACCCCTGCGCCATAGGATTTAGACCGCCGTGCTGACCTCTCTGTTGTGCCTAGGTAGGGCTGCAACGTGTTGATCTTCCTAGGCCGGGCATGACCCAGGAAAGTGTGTCCGGCCAAATGGGATCGAGCGTGTTGGGTTATGTGGTGCACCCCTGCAGGGAAGTTAATATATTTGAATAGCTGTGATCTTCGATAATAGGACGACTTGAAGTTGTACCTTGACCTTATGACAACTAGAACCGGATACTTAATAAAACACACCCTTCCAAGTGCCAGATACAACCGGTGGTCGCTCTCTCATAGGACGACGAGGGGAGGATCATCGGTTAGGATTATGCTATGCGATGATACGTGGTGAACTCACCATCTACTCTCTTCTCCTGCTGCAAGATGGAGGTTACCAGAAGCGTAGTCTTCGAAAGGACTAGCTATCCCCCTCTTATTCCGGCATTCTGCAGTTCAGTCCACATATGATACCCATATTCCATTTGATACCAATCCATACATATGTATTGTAGCTCCTTGCTTGCGAGTACTTTGGATGAGTACTCACGGTTGCTTTTCATCCCCTTTTCCCCTTTCCTATATCCGATTGCTGCAACCAGACGATGGAGCCCAGGAGCCATATGCCACTGTCGATGACGACTACTACTACTCGGGAGGTGCCTATTACCACGTGCAGCCCGCTAACGGTGACCAGGAGTAGTTTAGGAGGATCCCAGGCAGGAGGCATGCGCCTCTTTCAATCTGTATCCCAGTTTGTGCTAGCCTTCTTAAGGCAAACTTGTTTAACTTATGTCTGTACTCAGATATTGTTGCTTCCACTGGCTCGTCTATGATCGAGCTCTTGTATTCGAGCCCTCGAGGCCCCTGGCTTGTAACATGATGCTTGTATGACTTATTTTATTTGTAGAGTTGTGTTGTGATATCTTCCCGTGAGTCCCTGATCTTGATCGTACAGATTTGCGTGTATGATTAGTGTATGATTAAATCAGGGGCGTCACAAGTTGGTATCAGAGCCGACTGCCTGTAGGAATCCCCCTTTCCAACTCCTTGGCCGAAGTCGAGTCTAGTCATTGAAAAACTTTTACTAACATGGCTGTGCGGCTTATGGGCCCACGTCGCCCTCTGGGTGGTACTAGGATCTTTTACTCCTTGATCCTTACTCTGGGACTCTGAACTCTCTTCTATTCGGGTTAAATGAATTTTGCTAAAATCTAACATTAGGATCTCGTTATCACTTTCTCCCGGAGAGCCCTTCATTACAGATGATCGACTGCTTCAACAGAAGATTCTGATAATACTCTCCGATGTTCTCCTGAAACTTTGTGCCATTGCTTTTGCAATTCCCTACCATCGAAAAATACCTATGGATAAATACTTACACCTGTCGTTCTTACTTTTATTCCCAGTTGGTCTTGTTATTACAAGATACCCCGAAATACTCGTCGTTGTTTCGATAATCCTTTGAGCTTACTGCCTTGCTGTTCTTTGTCACCTGAATACCCCTACGGATAGTTCTCGCACTTATCGAGTATCCGCTCATCCCCCCGTTGTTCATGTGTTTCACAATGGTCATTGAAATACTATTCGATCGTCCAAAAATCCTTAGTAGCTTATTGCTCTGCAATACTTGTCTGCTTGCATGATGGATGCTTTCCATATGTCTGGCAATATTCGTTAGTATCCTTAGACACCGTCATTTTGATCCCTTTAATTCAACATGAGTGCGAATGCACGCAATCATCAGTTGATCCTTCTAAATTATCTTTCCGGCTCAGACGTCATTTTAAACATGAGCTGGTTCTCAACAAATCCAATTGTCGTCGATTGTACCCCTAAGGCTATTCAACTTATCCATCCCTAATCAGAACATTGCTTCTCATCCCTTGATTTGAAAATCATAATTCCTTTGCATTTGAGCTCTGGATTAGTCAGTTGTTTCCATAAAATGCCTTTGCATTGTTACTTCCTCTGGTTGTGTGCCTATGCTCACGTCAGCTCTGTTATGGACCGGCAGAACCTTTAATGGACTTTATCCGACAGCGTCCTTCATATTCAATAACCTTGTGAGCCTTCCCTCGGATACATAATGCCTTTGGTAAATGGTATCATCTACTTTCTCAACCTTGCTCTACTTTCGAGCTTGTGATATTTACTCTTGAAATTTGTGGTATATGTTTCTAAGAAGCCCCTATGGGTTGAACATATGCCTTCTCTAAACTGTGTGAACTCGAAAGTTTTCACAAGTCATACACTTCTGGTATTTTGCCAAATAAAATTTCAACACTAGAACTTCTTCGAAAGTGAGAAGTGAATGAAAGGTTATGCATTGGAGAAGTGGGGGTCGACCTTGAACTTTATGTTCATGCCCATGGACACGATGTAGATCTTATCATTAAAGCTTCTCTTAAATTAAATTATTCCTTTGGTATAAGTTCATCTTATATCCGGGATCTGGCCTTTTACAATAGTGTTTCCGACCATGTTCTCCTTTAAATACCATTTCTCGGACAAGTTGAAGTAATTGTCTTCTACAGATCATTGCACCCGACCAACCTTTACTTTGATCTACCGTCGTGTATTACACTCTGGTATCTCAAGAATATCATAGAACTGCATAACTTCTTATGGGTTCTTCATCAACTATTATTTCTCACCGATTCCAATTTTCCCGGGTTATGGGTTGTCATCAACCGAGGACACTAATAAGTGAATCGATTCCGCACTCTGGTTCAATAACTCTTAAATAATTGTTGTTGCTTACGAGTTAATAATCACTTAAGTCATTCCTAGCCTATTCGGCTATATCATCATGGTGCTAAATTTTAACTGTGCTACTTGGTCCTTCTTCACGGAGCACAATTCAATACGATGAGCTAAGCTTACGTCGATTTTCCTCATCATATCATTTCGCCTTGAACCGCAAGCTTGATTTCAAGTTTGTATCGTAACCATGGTTCCAATAACCTTCCATTTATCATTCGTTTGACTAGATGTCATCACCGATTGATTACATGTTCATGAAATCTCTCGACAAATGTGTCGTGATCATCATCAGCATTCCGAGCTCTTCCAAGATATCAATTGAGTTCATGATGATAAATACCATCCTTGCCCTTGATGATTTGTGTTACCATCGACCACTTTATTGACTTCCCTCCAACACAAACTTGTTCATGTTTTGTGTTATACCTTGAGTTCCTTGCTATCCCACATTTGTTCTTCTTTACCTTGGAGTATTACCATCTTTAATGTCAAGAAAGTCGTGAGGATTTCATCACCTCTTAAGGATTCTTGATACAGGTAATACTTCTCACCATCACCTTTCTTTCTTGGTCCCCGTGTTGGTTCTAACCGGGATTCCAACAAGTGAACGGTACTGCATGGATTTTGTACTTCTAACAACCCTATTGCTTTGAAGTTGATGGTCGATAGTTCGTTCTTAGACTATTGGTTGTTGAACCACCATTCTAACGTTGATCATGCTACCTAAGCCCATCTTTCTGGTGCACCTTTCAATCAATGTTCAATTGTGTATGCTTTCCTCGAGCATACATCATTATATTATATCATTTGATCTGACAAATGTTATCTCCTTGTTCACATAATTGTGGAAACCCATCCTTTCGAAATCTCGATGAATTGTCACTGAGTTCATCAACTATCTCCTTATTCCTTCATCGGTTTAATGATGAGCTCTTGTTCTGGAACACCCTTCCATAGTACATTTCCTGAGAATCTTACAATGTCTTCTTGTCAAATTGTGTTGCACCTTTTCTGCTCAGGCATCCAAATGTCTCAGGTATCCTGGCACCAATCAGATCTGAATCTCGGCCAGATATGATGGTTGGAACATATTTCCAAGAGTTATACATTGGTCTTTATATGACCTGGTAAGGTGATGTCATGCCTAGCACACCTGACCGGAGGACCTATTGTTATAGTTTCCTTTTGGCAAGGTTAGTCATTCTTCCGTGAGGAAATTGTAAGACTTATTCTATAAGTTGTTCCTGATGGATCCTTTTTGTCTCCAAAGTCTGATCTTCACCTGTTGACCATGTCAATGCTATCTCAAAGCATGTCTATGGTACTCCAATTTTCAACAGGAACATTTGAAGCCCAATGTTAAATGTTTCCTGCTCAATTATCCAAACACCGCTGTATGGGTAATGTCATGAAAATTCTCTCCCGTACCTAAAGAGTTTTTTACATTATATCCTGTCATGGATATCATGCTCTACTTGTCCTTGGGAAGGATATACCTTTGAAATATGTGTTTAAACCCATTTTCCTTTCCATTGTTCTGTTTAATCTGATAATCATATTTGCCTTTCCGTTGGTTGGCTTAACGCGTCTTGTGATCTATATGATCTAAGCGGTAATATTCTCCTGCTTATGTAAACACCTCGATGTACAATTCTGTCAGCAAGACCCTGTTACTATTGTTGATGACATTTCGGTAGCCACCGATGGACGAGAACCTTGCCTATTGGTCCGCCTTGTTCAACGAGCAGGAAAATGGTTCTCTTCATCCCTCGCCCTTGGTATCGATGTTGTTGCCGACATAGCTGACAGGCTATCCTCTGACATGCCTTGCTTACATGATCTTGCAAGACGTCACTACCCTTCCTACTTTAACCCACATGGTGGGCCCATAACCCACAGTTCCACAGGATCGAAACCTAACTCTCCTATACACCACCTATTCCTAAAGTTATTCCTCGTGCGTGGCCTTGTATGTAATTCACGGACCACCGTCCTAGTGATCTATTCTGGTAACAGACGCAATACTCAATCTCGTTGCTCTGGACCCCTTTCGCGTGTTGTTTCAGACATCGAACGATTGCCTATCCGTTTGAAACTTCTCATGGTACCTTCGCACCTTACTCTTGATGTATTTTATATGTTCAACTCGAGAGATAATCTTATATTCATTCATGGGTTATCCCCAGATTGTTTCCCTCATAAGCATTCTGTCGTAGCCAAGCTGCCCCTTACCTATTCGTAAGTACGTTGGAGTTCCGAAAGAAAAGGACGACTTCACCATGATGACCTGAAGCGGAGAAATGAAAACATCAACGTAATGGATCGACCATTTCGAGAAGAGCAAGCAAGACCGAGAAGACTCGTAAGAATTTCGTAACCAGATCTTTCCCCCTTACTCCCCTCTTAAATCTCGGGATGAGATTTCTTGTAGTGGAGGAGAATTTTGACGCCCGGGTATTTGAGCTACAGTAAACCTCTGTTAATGATGCCACGTCACGATGGTTACTGTTGCTAATCTCATGTTAGTTCGAAACCGATTCAAATTCAAATTCAAAATCGAGTCAAACGGTAAATTCTTGAAACGTTAAAACTAAAATGTTCAAAATGGGACAAATAAATCCTAAGTCCAAATGGTGGAGGAACCACATTTTAATAAAAAGATTTAAAGAACTAAAATGATTTAAACAGTAGCTAAACAACTATTTAAACGACTTTGGTATTTTATAAAATACTAGACTATTTTTATCAGGGTAAAACTTTTTATAGTAGTGGATTGTTCTAAAAAAAATATTTTAGGGGCTATACATATATTTGTCTAAAATTAAAATTAATGTGTAACTAAAATAAAAGAAAAAAAGAAAAATATGAAAAGGTAAAAAAAGGAAAGGAATAAAACAACCCTCCCCCCACTGGGCCACTCGGCCCAGCTGCTAGCTAGGCCAAACCCCAGGCCGGCCCACCCCCTGCCTACTAACCCACTCCCCCCCGAAACCCTAGCGGCCCCTCCCCACTTCCCCCATGATTCCCCCCACGACCTCTCCCACTCCCCATTCTGGATCGGGTCGGGGCACCCGACGCCCTGGTCGCCCGATGCCCCGGCACGTCCCCGCCGCCCCACCGCCGTCCTCCTCGCCTCCCCCTCTCCCGATCTGCGAGCTCCAATGCCGCGCTCGACCCGCCGTACGCCGCCGCCTTGTCCTCAATTCACCGCCGCCCGGAGCTCCACGGACACCGCCCGGAGCCCGCGCAGCCGCCCGAGGACCTCGCCGGACCTCCTCGCCGGTCGGCCTCCTCCACGACGCGTCACCTCCGTCATCCTCCTCGACCCCCGCTGCCTAACCCCTACTGCCCCAGTGAGCTCCCCCCTCTCCCCTCTCCCCTACGCGCCCAGCCCCTCCCCCCCCGTGCTCAGCTCCGTCGCTCGCCGCTGCCCGTGGACGGCCGCAACCGGCCAACCCCGCGGCGCCCCGCTCACGCGTCTCGCTCCGGCGCCCCACCTTCAGCCTCCTTTCCGCCGCCGCACAAACCGCGCCTGACCCGCTTCCTGTCGCACGCCGTTGGCCTTCGACAGTGCTCCCGTGCATCCCTCGACGCCGCTGCCGTCGCTGCCTCCTGCTGCTTCTGCCGCCTCCCCGCACCGTCTGTCGTGATCCCGCCCCTGGCCTTATCTCCGGCCGCCGCGCCCACCTGCTGCTCTGCATAGCCCCGCGCCCGTCCGTCCGCTGTTTGGCCGCATCGGCGGTCGTCCTCGTCGGCCCCTCCCGCGGCCTCTACCCGCTGACCAGCACCAGCCACTCCTGCTATGGCCACGGCCATGCCCCTGGGCGTGCGCCCATGCGGGCTGCGCTCGCACCCCAGGAGGCTTCGCCCGAACCCACGCGCTCGTTAAAGCCCCAGGGACCTATGACAACGGGCCCCACGCCCACCTGTTTACAAAAAAATGTAAAAACAATTTATACTAATAAAAATAATTAATTAGTTAGTTAAACAATAAATTATCTTAATTAATTAAGCTTAATTAGGGCGACCACCTAGTTTAGGTAACTAAACGGTTAGAGTAGACTAAAACAGTCAATGACACCTGGGCTCCACTACCCAGGTTTGACCAGTCAACAGATGACTAGTCAATTGCTGACTGGACATTTGACTGGGTCAACCTAGTCCCGAGGCCCCACATGTCATTGACTATGGCTAGCCCTCAGTGGGTATAAAAAGTATATCCTATTTTATTTCGAATTAATTTAAATAATTAATTAAATTCCAGAAATTAATAAAATCTTTAGAAAATCATATCTTTTAAACCGTAACTCGGATGGAAATAATTTATATATGAAAGTTGCTCAGAACGACGAGACGAATCCGGATACGCAGCCCGTTCGTCCGCCACGCATCCCTAGCATAGCAAACACACAACTTTCCCCCTCCAGTACATCTGTCTGAAAACGGGAAACACCGGGGATACTTTCCCGGATGTTTCCCCCCCTTCGCTCATATCACATATCCCTGCGTAATGTCACCCCTAGCACAATGTATTGCCGCGTCTTGCTTTGTGTTACATTTGATTGCTCTATTATTTATTGTGTTCCCCCTCCGTTACCTCTTTTCGGTAGGCTCCGAGACCGTTGTTGATACCCCCTGTGATCGGCTACATCGACGATGACCCCTCTTTCTTGCCAAAGCAACCAGGCAATCCCCCCCTTGATCACCAGATATCGCCTACTCTTCTCTATACTGCTTGCATTAGAGTAGTGTAGCATGTTACTGCTTTCTATTAATCATATCCTGATGCATAGCCTGTCCTTGCTACTACTGTTGTTACCTTTACCTGCAATCCTAATGCTTAGTATAGGATTCTAGATTATCATCAGTGGCCCTACACTCTTGTCCGTCTGCCATGCTATACTACTGGGCCGTGATCACATCGGGAGGTGATCACGGGCATATACTATATACTTTGCACTGTTACATTACCTGTGGTACTGTTCGGAGTTGGGGGCTAATGGGGCAGGTGGCTCCATCCCGGTAGAGGTGGGCCTGGGTTCCCAAATGCCCTCGACTGTTACTTTGTGGCGGAGCGACAGTGCAGGTTGAGACCATCTAGGAGAGAGGTGGGCCCGGCCCTGGTCGGCGTTCGCAGATACTTAACAAGTTTAACGAGATCTTGGTATTTGATGTGAGTCTGGCGGGGACAGTTATGGGCACTCGACATCGTGGTATCAGCCGAAGCCTTCGTGACGTCAGGGACTGAGCGGCGCGCGCCGAATTAGACTGGAACGCCTGCTAGGCTAGGTCTACTTCCGGCCGCCCTCGCAACGTGCAGGTGTGCAATGGGCGATGGGCCCAGACCCCTGCGCCATAGGATTTAGACCGGCGTGCTAATCTCTCTGTTGTGCCTAGGTAGGGCTGCGATGTGTTGATCTTCCGAGGCCGGGCATGACTCAGGAAAGTGTGTCCGGCCAAATGGGATCGAGCATGTTGGGTTATGTGGTGCACCCCTGCAGGGAAGTTAATGTATTCGAATAGCCGTGATCTTCGGTAACAGGAGGACTTGGAGTTGTACCTTGACCTTATGAAAACTAGAACCGGATACTTAATAAAACACACCCTTCCAAGTGCCAGATACAACCGGTGGTCGCTCTCTCACAGGGCGATGAGGGGAGGATCATCGGTTAGGGTTATGCTATGCGATGATACTTGGTGAACTTACCATCTACTCTCTTCTCCTGCTGCAAGATGGAGGTTACCAGAAGCGTTGTCTTCGAAAGGACTAGCTATCCCCCTCTTATTCCGGCATTCTGCAGTTCAGTCCACATATGATACCCTTATTCCATTTGATACCAATCCATACATATGTAGTGTAGCTCCTTCCTCGCGAGTACTTTGGATGAGTACTCACGGTTGCTTTTCTTCCCCCTTTACCCTTTCCTATATCCGATTGCTACAACCAGACGATGGAGCCCAGGAGCCAGATGCCACTATCGATGACGACTACTACTACTCAGGAGGTGCCTATTACTACGTGCAGCCCGCTGACGGCGACCAGGAGTAGTTTAGGAGGATCCCAGGCAGGAGGCCTGCGCCTCTTTCGATCTGTATCCCATTTTGTGCTAGCCTTCTTAACGCAAACTTGTTTAACTTATGTCTGTACTCAGATATTCTTGCTTTCGCTGACTCGTCTATGACCGAGCTCTCGTATTCGAGCCCTCGACGCCCCTGGCTTGTAATATGATGCTTGTATGACTTATTTTATTTGTAGAGTTGTGTTGTGATATCTTCTCGTGAGTCCCTGATCTTGATTGTACACGTTTGCGTGTATGATTAGTGTACGATTAAATCGGGGGCGTCACAAGGAGGCCACGAGGTAGGGGGCCGCCCCCCCAGGCGCACCCTCCACCCTCGTGGGCCCCCTGTTCCTCCACCGACGTACTTCTTCCTCCTATATATATATCCACGTACCCCCAGATAATCAGATAAGGAGCCAAAAACCTAATTCCACCGCCGCAACTTTCTGTATCCACGAGATCCCATCTTGGGGCCTGTTCCGAAGCTCCCCGGAGGGGGCATTGATCACGGAGGGCTTCTACATCATCATCCAAGCCCCTCCGATGAAGTGTGAGTAGTTTACTTCAGACCTACGGGTCCATAGTTAGTAGCTAGATGGCTTCTTCTCTCTTTTTGGATCTCAATACAATGTTCTCCCCCTCTCTCGTGGAGATCTATTCGATGTAATTTCTTTTTGCGGTGTGTTTGTTGAGACCGATGAATTGTGGGTTTATGATCAAGTCCATCTATGAATCATATTCGAATCTTCTCTTAATTCTTTTATGTATGATTGGTTATCTTTGCAAGTCTCTTTGAATTATCAGTTTGGTTTGGCCTACTAGATTGGTTTTTCTTGCCATGGGAGAAGTGCTTAGCTTTGGGTTCGATCTTGCAGTGTCCTTTCCCAGTGACAGAAGGGGCAGCAAGGCACGTATTGTATTGTTTCCATCGAGGATAACAAGATGGGGTTTTTATCATATTGCATGAAACTATCCCTCTACATCATGTCATCTTGCTTAAGGCGTTACTCTGTTTTTAACTTAATACTCTAGATGCATGCTGGATAGCGGTCGATGAGTGGAGTAATAGTAGTAGATGCAGGCAGGAGTTGGTCTACTTGTCTCGGACATGGTGCCTATATACATGATCATACCTAGATATTCTCATAACTATGCTCAATTCTGTCAATTGCTCAACAGTAATTTGTTCACCCACCGTAGAATACTTATGCTCTTGAGAGAAGCCACTAGTGAAACCTATGGCCCCCGGGTCTCTTTCTCATCATATCAATCTCCATCACTTTATTATTGCTTTGCTTTTACTTTGCTTGTACTTTTTACTTTGCATCTCTATACCAAAAATACCAAAAATATTATTTATCATCTCTATCAGACTCACTTTCGTAAGTGACCGTGAATGGATTGACAACCCCTAAGCACGTTGGTTGCGTTGAGCTATTGTTTTTGTGCAGGTACGAGGGACTCGCGCGTAGCCTCCTACTAGATTGATACCTTGGTTCTCAAAAACTGAGGGAAATACTTACGCTACTTTGCTGCATCATCCTCTCCTCTTCGGGGAAATCCAACACACTGCTCAAGAGGCAGCAAGCTACTCTAGCTAATTTCTCCCACTTTCAATATGTATCCAGATTGAGACTCGGAGTCATCCGGATCGGTGTAAAATCTTGCATCGACGTAACTCTTTACGACAAACTTTTTATCACCTCCATAACCAAGAAATATCTCCTTAGTCTTCTACGGATAATTTTGACCGCTGTCCAGTGATCCACTCCTGGATCAATATCGTACCCCCCTTGCCAAACTCATGGCAAGGTACACAATAGGTTTGGTACACAAGATCGCATACTTTATAGAACCTATGACTGAGGCATAGGGAATGACTTTCATTCTTTTTCTATTTTCTGTCGTGATTGGATTTTGAGTCTTACTCAACTTCACACCTTGCAACACAGGCAAGAACTCCTTCCTTGACTGTTCCATTTTGAAATATTTCAAAATCTTGTCAAGGTATGTACACATTGAAAAAAATTATCAAGCGTCTTGATCTATCTCTATAGATCTTGATGCTCAATGTGTAAGCAGCTTCACCGAGGTCTTTCTTTGAAAAACTCCTTTCAAACACTCCTTTATGCTTTCCAGAAAATTCTACATCATTTCCGATCAACAGTATGTCATTCACATATACCTATCAGAAAGGTTGTAGTGCTCCCACTCACTTTCTTGTAAATACAGGCTTCACCGCAAGTCTGTATAAAACTATATGCTTTGATCAACTCATCAAAGTGTATATTCCAACTCTGAGATGCTTGCACCAGTCCATAGATGGATCGCTGGAGCTTGCACATTTTGTTAGCACCTTTAGGATTGACAAAACCTTCAGGTTGTATCATATACAACTCTTCTTTATTAAACCCATTAAGGAATGCAGTTTTGACATCCATTTGTTAGATTTCATACAATGTGGCAATTGCTAACATGATTCAGACAGACTTTAAGCATCGATACGAGTGAGAAAATCTCATTGTAGTCAATACCTTGAACTTGTCAAAAACCCTTTTCGACAAGTCGAGATTTGTAGATAGTAACACTATTATCAGCGTTCGTCTTCCTCTTGAAGATCCATTTATTCTCAAGGGCTTGCCGATCATCGGGCAAGTCCTTCAAAGTCCACACTTTGTTGTCATACATGGATCCCATCCTAGATTTCATGGCCTCAAGCCATTTTGTGGAATCTGGGCTCATCATCGCTTCCTCGTAGTTCGTAGGTTCATCATGGTCAAGTAACATGACCTCTAGAACAGGATTACCATACCACTCTGGTGCGGATCGTACTCTGGTTGACCTACGAGGTTCAGTAGCTATCAGGACCCCGATTCCAAGTCACATCGATCTAGCCGGTAACACCTCATATCACTTTGCGGCCTCACGCACGGTATTCCCACGGGTGTCGCCTTACCATGGCCCGGGACCGTTTGCGCCTTTTGGCTCACGTATATGATAGTGTCGCTAGCATCCATATGATAGAGAACCCGGGCCGGCATGGCTAGTCATGAACCGAAAGCGGCACTAACCTATGGGGACAGGCATACATGAATCACATCGAGCATGTCGGTCAGCAACGTGTGAATCCGGGCTGTAGCACTGGGCTAACAGGACTCCGGGAACCCGGGCTGTAGCAGGCTAGGCAGGACTCCGGATGTCACCAAGTGACATTTCCCCGAAGGGACAGACACAGAAATGAAGTTAAACACATGCCGGCCAGTCAAGTGTCCTGAGCAGTAGTGCTGGGCTAGCAGGACTCCGGTGAACCGGGCTGTAGCAAACTACTATGGCTCATGGAAGCACTAGACTACATTTCCCCATAAGAGAGGCCGCCAAGGATAAACAACTAGATTGTCGGATCCCACACATAACAAGCATTTCAATCATACACACAATATGCTCGATATGTGTAAATACAACATGGCATCACAACATAACTCTACAACTCAAGTATTTATTCATTAGGCTCCGAGGAGCGAGATATTACAAACATGGGTCTCATGACCCAACAATCATAGCATACAATGCAAAGCACATGCGGAAGCTTAACATGTCTGAGTACAGACATCTACAAATGAAAAAGGCTAAGAAGCCTGACTATCTACCAGATCCTGCCGAGGGCACAAGATCGTAGCTGAGGTATCAAGCTAAACGTCGAAGTCCACACGGAACTACTAGCAAGACTGACATCTCTCTGCAAAACATAAAATAGGCAAATGTGAGTACAAATGTACCCAGCAAGACTTACATCAGAACTATCTACATATGCATCGGTATCAATAAGGGGGTGGTGGAGTTTAACTGTAGCAAGCCAGCTTTGACTCAGTGGCTGACCTGAACTACGACTGCAAGTAACTCGTTTGAGGTGGCGCACACGAGTCCACAAATTCACCATATCAATACACCACTATGGATCTGCTCCCGTCTCCCTGCGAGAACGCCATCCATAGCACTCATGCTTATCTTGCGAGTTTTAGAGTATCCACTTTCATTTGTCTATGAACTATGCAAGGGGTCCAAGTTTCCATATCCGAGGAATCCGGCTATTCGAATAGATAATGTTAACCCTACAGGGGTGTACTTATTCACACACGCTCCCACCACTTACCACCATATACACGTCATGTATCTCGGCAACCTTCAAGCGGAAGCCGGGCGAGGGTGTCGGCCACGGCCTACCTAAACACTTAAGTCTCTAGTCCAGGTTTATCGCCTATCCAGGTTCCATCCGCAGGGAGTCCGGCCGAGGTTTCCACATACGGCCCCGAACGATGTGAACAGGGTTCCCGAGACACCAAACGGGCGCCCGGTACACCGTGCCACGGTGTATCTACCGCAACATAGCCCACCCATAGGGTCAGCGCTACGCACGGCCGCCAACACATAACCTACAAACACCAGAAACTAGTTGCAACTCCTGGACAGAGTACTAGGGTGATCAAGAAGCCGAGAGGGTCAATTAAGGATCCCAATGAGTGGTAGTAGCTGTTCATGGATCACAGACACAGAACTCAGTTCCTGAGGACGGTTTCAATGAGACAACCCACCATGTACTCCTACATGGCCTCTCACCGCTACCTTTACCAAATCGTGTTCACACACTTAGCTCTCAACGGTAGGACATGTTCATCACCATTCCAATTCATTCCCGATGAATCAGACCTGACACAACTCTAAGCAATAGCAGGCATGACAAGCAAACATGAATGAGTAGCCACATCGGGGCTCAAACAACTCCTACTCATGCTAGTGAGTTTCATCTATTTACTGTGGCAATGACAGGCCATGCAAAGGAAAGGGGTTCAACTACCGCAGTATGTAACAATTGAATCGTTGTTGTCCTAATGCAGTAAAAGAGAGCAGGAGCGAGAGAGTGGGTTTGTATCGGAATGAACAAGGGATTTTTGCTTGCCTGACACTTCTGAAGATAGTAAAGCTCTTCATCGGTGTCATCGAACTCATCGCCGAAACATACACCTACCGAGGGGGAACAACCAACGGCAAACAAGAGGGAACACAATCAATGCAATGCAACAATATGATGCATGATCATGACAGGCAATATGATGGGATTTGAGCTAATGCAACTAGTAGCAGAAAGGTTTGGGTTGATTTGAACTCAAGGTTCAAATTCAAATTCGAACTATGAATTCAAATAGTGCATTATCATGTTTTGGACTAAAAAGTGAGGTTAAGTAGTTCAAATATGCATGAAAATGCCATATTCAGATTCCTTGAATTTTTCTGATAATTTTTCATATATAATTTATTTCATTCTGAGCTACGGTTGATTTTATATGATTTTTAGAAGTTAATAACATTTTCTGGGATTTCCTGAATAGAAATAAATCTAGAAATTACATTATTGCATCAGCATTACGTCGTGCTGACCTCAGCAGGTCAACACGCCAGGTCCAGGTCAAACCTGACCAGTGGGTCCCACTGGTCAGTCTCACAGAGCTGGGTTGGGTGGATGACAAGTGGGACCAGTCAACGTTGACTTGACCAAAGTGAAAGCTGACACGTGGGGTCCTCACGTATTCGTACTAATCCTAACAAAAAATTAGACTAACCTAATTAGTCATAGGGTCCCACATGTCAGTGTCTCTAGAGGGGTCATTAGTGGGCTCATTAGCAACTAATGGTGTCGCCACGTCGGCCTCGCCGGAATCTGGCCGGCGGCAACCATTCCGCACGGCGGAGGCGTTGGGAACGTTGCTCCGGCCACGGTTCGAGGCGCGGATGGCACCGTTGGAACCCTGGGCCTCGTGCGTGTCGGCTGATGCTAGTGGGGTCGTCGGAGACGACCTAGAGCGACGGCAGTGTCCGCTTCCGCGGTGGCCGGAGTTCGGGTGACGACGGATTCGTCGCTACGATGGACGAATGGAGCAGAGGTTGGTCGAGTTAGGATCCTAGGGCCGCCCTGAGCACGTTGGGGTGCTCGGCTGCGAGCTTGCGCGGCTGTGGCCACGGCTACGCCATGGCTAGCAGCGAGATGCTCGGTCACAGTTGGGGATCGGGGCTAGAGGACGAACGCGTCGGTGGGGAGAGGGGCGAGGGGCGTAGAAGCTCACAGCGGTGCCAAAGAGGGGGTCAGCGAGCTCGGGGAGGTCCTAGCGGCGCCAAATCGACCGGAGACGGCTCGGGTGCCCGAGGTTGAAGACGAGGGCGAAGATGGCGTTCGGCGGCGTTTGGAGTCGCGTGGGTCAGCGGAGAGGTCCAGGGCGACGTGGCGGAGCTCTTGAGCCAGTCAGGGAAGCGAGGGGGAGGCGGTGGCCGTGGTGGTGCTCGGTGGCGCTGCGGTGCGTGAGGGGGAGAGAGAGCAGAGGAGGGGAAAGAGGTTGGGAGAGAGTGAGAGGGTCCGAGGGGTGTCGTGGCGTCTCCCAGAGGCGTCCAGGCGTCGAGGGGGTGCGGCAAGCAGGAGGTGGCCGGAGCGCGTGGCCGCGCGCACGGGGCACACGCCCGGCGTCCTTCTGTTGCGAGGAAGACGACAGGGGGGAGGCCAGTGGGCTGGGCTGGCCAGCTGGGCCAGCCAGGTGGGCTTTGGTGGGTGCCAGGTAAGAGGCCCAGGTGTTGTTCTCTGTCTCTGCTGATTCTGTTTTTCTATTGCTTTTATTCTGTTTTGGTTTAGTAAAATACTAAACCATTTAATAAAATCCTAGAAATGATTAGGGGTGCTATCTGAGTTATTCTAATGACCCATAACAACTTCCAGCATTTTTGGAGCACTTAAAAAATATATATATCATTTAAATAGCTCCAAATCAAATATGTTTGAATTAATTCAAAGCCCAAAGATGTCCTGCAAAAATGTAAACCATTTTTTGGTAGATGCTTCCACCTCAATCCAAAAATGTTGAACATTTTTAGAGGCCATTTTGAGTTCAATGAAAAAGATCTTATTTTCACCCTAGTTGAATTCATTTGGTGCTAGGGTTTAAGCATCCCCATTTCAAGATTAATTGAAAATGAAAATGATGCATGGATGCAATGCCACTAATTACAAAAAGATTTCTAGGGCTGTGACAGTAGTAACTTGATCTGAAGTTTCATGATCATCATCATTAGCTTCCTCACTAATTGGTGTAGGAATCACTGGAACTGATTTCTGTGATGAACTAATTTCCAACTCAGGAGAAGGTACAGTTACCTCATCAAGTTCTACTTTCCTCCCACTCACTTCTTTTGAGAGAAACTCCTTCTCTAGAAAGTACCCATTCTTAGCAACGAATACCTTGCCTTTGGATCTGTGATAGAAGGTGTACCGAACAGTTTCTTTTGGGTATCCTATGAAGACGCATTTCTTCGATTTGGGTTCGAGCTTATCAGGTTGAAGCTTTTTCACATAAGCATCGCAGTCCAAAACTTTAAGAAATGGCAGCTTAGCTTTCTTGCCAACCCACAGTTCATACGGTGGCATCTCAACGGATTTAGATGGTGCCCTATTTAACGTGAATGTAGTTGTCTCTAATGCATAACCCCAAAACGATAGTGTTAAATCGGTAAGAGACATCATAGATCGTACCATATCTAATAAAGTATGGTTATGACGTTCGGACACACCATTACGCTGTGGTGTTCCAGGTGGCGTAAGTTGTGAAACTATTCCACATTGTTTTAAATGAAGGACAAACTCATAACTCAAATATTCGCCTCCGCGATCAGATCGTAGAAACTTTGTTTTCTTGTTACGATGATTCTCAACTTCACTCTGATTTTTTTTAACTTTTCAAATGTTTTAGACTTGTGTTTCATTAAGTAGACATACCTATATCTTCTCAAATCATATGTGAAAGTCATAACATAATGATACCCGCCGCGAGCCTCAACACTCATCGGACCGCATACATCAGTATGTATTATTTCCATTGTTCTGGAGAACGGAGTCTTAATCATCTTGCCGATGAGGCATGGTTCGCAATCATCAAGTGATTCATAATCAAGTGATTCCAAAAGCCCATCTGCATGGAGTTTCTTCATGCAATTAACACCAATATGACCTAAACGGCAGTGCCACAAATATGTTGCACTATCATTATCAACTTTGCATCTTTTGGCATCAATATTATGAATATGTGTATCACCACGACCGAGATTCAATAAACCATTCACACTGGGTGTAAGACCATAGAAGGTTTTATTCATGTAAATAGAAGAACAATTATTCTCTGACTTAAATGAATAAACATGTTGCAATGAACATGATCCAATCATATTCATGCTCAACACAAACACCAAATAACATTTATTTAGGTTCAACACTAATCCCGAAGGTAAAGGGAGTGTGCAATGGTGATCTTATCAACTTTGGAATCACGTCCGATACACATTGTCACCTCGCCCTGAACTAGTCTCTGTTCATTTTGTAACTCCTGTTTTGAGTTACTAATCTTAGCAACTAAACCGGTATCAAATACCCTGGGGTTACTATGAACACTAGTAAGGTACACATCAATAACATGTATATCATATATGCTTTTGTTCACTTTGCCATCTTTCTTATCCGCCAAGTATTTGGGGTAGTTCCGCTTCCAGTGACCATTTGCTTTGTAGTAGAAGCACTCAGTTTCAGGCTTGGGTCTAGCTTTCGGCTTCTTCATGGGAGAGGCAACTTGCTTGCCATTCTTCTTGAAGTTCCCTTTCTTTCCCCAGCCCTTTTACTTGAAACTAGTGGTCTTGTCAACCATCAACACTTGATGTTATTTCTTGATTT
Organism: Triticum urartu; assembly: GCF_003073215.2. Taxonomy (NCBI): domain Eukaryota; kingdom Viridiplantae; phylum Streptophyta; class Magnoliopsida; order Poales; family Poaceae; genus Triticum; species Triticum urartu. The sequence goes on from NC_053022.1 coordinate 268,485,009, forward strand.
CTACCTTCACCAATTTCAGCATCGCGAAGAGCTCAGGAATCGTTTTCATCATCCCTTGCATATTATAGTTCATCACGAAGTTCTAGTAACTTGGTGATAGTGACTAGAAAACTCTGTCAATCACTATCTTATCTGGAAGATTAACTCCCACTTGATTCAAGCGATTGTAGTACCCAGACATTCTCAGCATATGCTCACTAGCTGAGCTATTCTCCTCCATCTTGTAGGCAAAGTACTTTGTCAGAGGTCTCATACCTCTTAACACATGCATGAGTCTGAAATACCAATTTCAACTCTTGGAACATCTCATATGCTCCATGTCGTTCAAAAGCATTTTTGAAGTCCCAGTTCTAAGCCATAAAGCATGGTGCACTAAACTATCAGGTAGTCATCATACCGAGCTTGCCAAACGTTCATAGCGTCTGCATCTGCTCCTACAAAAGGTCCATCACCTAGCGGTGCATCAAGAACATAATTCTTCTATGCAGCAATGAGGATAATCCTCATATCACGGATCTAGTTCGCATTATTGCTACTGTCATCATTCAACTAATTTTTCTCTAGGAACATATAAAAAAAATTAACGGGGAGCTATAACGCGAGCTATTGATCTACAACATAATTTGCAAATACTATCATGACTAAGTTCATCATAAATTAAAGTTCAATTAATCATATTACATAAGAACTCCCACTTAGATAGACATCCCTCTAGTCATCTAAACGATCACGTGATCCATATCAACTAAAACCATGTCCGATCATCACGTGAGATGGAGTAGTTTTCAATGGTGAACATCACTATGTTGATCATATCTACGATATGATTCACGTTCGACCTTTCGGTCTCAGTGTTCCGAGGCCATATCTGCATATGCTAGGCTCGTCAAGTTTAACGCAAGTATTCCGCGTGTGCGAAACTGGATTGCACTTGTTGTATGTGAACATTGAGCTTATCACACCCGATCATCACATGGTGTCTCGGCACAACGAACTGTAGCAATGGTGCATACTCAGGGAGAACACTTATACCTTGAAATTTAGTGAGAGATCATCTTATAATGCTACCGCCGTACTAAGGAAAATAAGATGCATAAAGGATAAACATCACATGCAATCAAAATAAGTGATATGATATGGCCATCATCATCTTGTGCCTTTGATCTCCACCTCCAAAGCACCATTATGATCACCATCGTCACCGGCTTGACACCTTGATCTCCATCGACGCATCGTTGTCGTCTCGCCAACTATTGCTTCTACGACTATCACTACTGCTTAGTGATAAAGTAAAGCAATTACATGGTGATTGCATTTCATACAATAAAGTGACAACCATATGGCTCCTGCCAGTTGCCGATATATGTTACAAAACATGGTCATCTCATACAACAATTTATATTATCACGTCTTGACCATATCACATCACAGCATGCCCTGCAAAAACAAGTTAGACGTTGATACGTCTCCAACGTATATATAATTTTTGATTGTTCCATGCTATTATATTATCTGTTTTGGATGTTTAATGGGCTTTAGTATGCTCTTTTATATTATTTTTTGGACTAACCAATTAACCGGAGGCCCTGCGCCAGTTTCTGTTTTTTTGCCAATTTTAGTGTTTCGCGGAAAATGAATACCAAACGAAATCCAAACGGAATGAAACCTTCGTGATGATCTTTCTTGGACCGAAAACAAACCAGGAGACTTGGAGTGGAAGTCTGGAACTCCACGAGGTGGCCACGAGGTAGGAGGGCGCGCCTAGGGGGAAGGCGCGCCCCCACCCTCGTGGGCCCCATGAAGCTCCACCGACGTACTTCTTTCGCCTATATATACTTTTATACCCTAGAAACATCAGGGGAGCCACGAAACCACTTTTCCACCACTACAACCTTCTGTACCCGTGAGATCCCATCTGGGGGCCTTTTCCGGCGATCTGCTGAAAGGGGAATCGATCACGGAGGGCTTCTACATCAACACCATAGCCTCTATGATGAAGCATGAGTAGTTTACCACAGACCTTCGGGCCCATAGTTATTAGCTAGATGGCTTCTTCTCTCTCTTTGATCTTCAATACAAAGTTCTCCTCGATGTTCTTGGAGATCTATTCGATGTAATACACTTTTGCGGTGTGTTTGCCGAGATCCGATGAATTGTGGATTTATGAACTTGATTATCTATGAACAATATTTGATTCTTCTCTGCAATCTTTTATGCGTGATTTCAATATCTTTGCAAGTCTCTTCAAATTATCAGTTTGGTTTGGCCTACTAGATTGATCTTCCTGGCAATGGGACAAGTGCTTAGCTTTTACTACAAAAAATACACTTCTGTGATGATACGTGTTTGTCACAGTACGTCATGTTTTTTGTCATGCATGTACATCCATGACAAATTTATGACACAATCAAGATAGTCATACCTGTGCTGTCGTAGAAGTGTTCCATGACATTACCAAAATTACCATCACGGAAGTGTCCACTTCCATGATGATAAATCGCGCGTCATAGAAGTGATTTCATCAAGGGTGACCGACACGTGGCATCCACCGTAACAGAATGTCGTTAAGCTATCAGGTCGGGTTTTGGATCCGATAACCCATGAACAGCCCCGACCAATGGGGATTTTCCACGTGTAAAATCATCATTGGCTGGAGGAGACACGTGTCAGGTCCGCACTGGCACAGGTGTCACTCATCCAATGGGCGAGACGGGCCTATGATATGTTTACACGTGGACCGACCCATCAAGTTTAAATGGGCCGGCCCAACTGAAGGCCCAAAAGATTTTGCGGACCATAGTGGGCCGGCCCAGCTAAAGGCCCACGAGATTTTGCGGACCATAATGGGCTGGCCCAGCTAAAGGCCCACAGGATTTTGCGGGCCATAATGGGCCGGCCCAGGTAAAGGCCCACAAGATTTTTGTGTGCCATAATGGGCCAGCCCAGGTAAAGGCCCACAAGATTCTTGCGGATCATAATGGGTCAGCCCAGCTAAAGGCCCACGAGATTTCCCCGACATTAATGGGCCGGCCCAGCTATAGGCCCACAAGATTTTGAGGACCCTAGTAGGCCGGCCCATTAACTGGCTGCCATGTTTTGGGCCAAACGCCGGCCCATATTTGATCCGGTCCATTAATGTCCTGCCACGCTCTGGGCCTAATAGTGGCCCATATGAGATCCGTCCCGTTAAAAGCCTTCCACATTCTGGACCAAATTACGGCCCAGATCAGGTCTGACCCTTTAAGAGGCTTTGGGCTCAATTATGGCCCATATTAGATTCGGCCCGTCAACTGGACACCATGCTTTTGGGCCCACTTGCTAAAGGCCCACTTAGTAATTCGGCTTGATATTAGTTTTGGCCTATTAAGGGCTCGTTTAACATTTCGGCCCTATATTAATTTCGGCCTGTTAAAAGCCCGTCATATAGTTGGGCCTAACTACGGCCTGGTTTGCATCCGGCCTGCTCGGAGCCGATATCTGATTGGGCCAAACAAGGACCGAGACAATTTTGGCATGTTAAAAGTCCGTGATTTGATTCGCACAATCATGGGTCGGGGTTCATTTCGGGCTGCTGCCGGCCCGTGAGCTGTTCGGCACATTTCAGGCCCAACCTACATCGTGATTGCATGACGGCCCGATTATGTACTGTAATTTTACGTTTTGGCCGGTTTACTGCGAAGACAGGATATATATACAGTAAAAATAAGTGCAGCATCGTGAATAAGAAAAAACCTAGACTATACAATAAAAAAATTACGGCATATTACATCCACTGGGCATCAAAGTTCGCCACTATGATAATAAAGCACAAGCAGACAGCAGATTACATACACTGGGCATCAAAGATCGCCACCAGTGCAAATAGACACGGCGACAAAATAATATACAAAACCGAGAGCACTTCAATAGAGTTCAAGAAAGGTTAGCCCTGCTGGGGAGCTGCAGCGCAAGCAGCTGAGCAAGATGATGAGACTGCGCTTGTTCAACACTTATATCTTCCTCACTCTGAAAGATAAACAAGAAGACAGATGACAGGTTTTGCACATAAAAGTATCAGTGCTGACAATTCATCACATGTCTTACTGACGAATAAAGTGACACAGTTTAAAATTGCATTAACACAATATGGTATTGTTCAGGTCAAGACTTGGCAGGAAATGACATTGCGAAGGAGTTGGCAGCCTCACGACACCACTGCATTACAGATCAAGAACTCATAAGTATCAATGGTTAGTGTGCTGTCAATTTATACCATTTTAGATTTGCAAATAAAGAGACGGTTTAAATAATAGTAGAATGATATGACATTGTTCATAGTTAAGACATTGCAGAATATGACATTGTGCTGTAGTGGGTAGGTTCACCACACCACTGGATTACGGATGAAGAACAGAAGCATACATGCAGTGCAAAAGAAGATCACTTGCTCTGTATAGTTTAATTTACATGGTATGAAGAAGGAACTTGGTTATACAACTGAAAACTTAAATTGTGAAAGGACAAACTTTTGTTTATGAACTACATAATAAACTTTAAACAAGCAATTTGATGGAAACACCAAAAATAAATAGCTATTGCAGTCATGCCTAACCAAATATATACAACAAAGTTTGAAGGCTTGAGATGGACAAACTTACATTATTGGTGAAGATAGGCTCTATAAAGGCCTTGTCCATGCTGATGGGGGGGCAATTCAAGAAGTTTACCATAGAATCTTCTTCAAAAGGATTGCCTTTATTCTACATTTTGTTAAGAGTAAATATAGATGTGATAATATATGAAAAATGGAGAATATTTAAGATAAGATGAAGAGTGATGCTACATAACCAAGTAGCTATAAATGTAAGTGCAGTGATACAGGCAAAAGGTACAGCCAAGAGCAATGCACAACTAAACTTCTTCAGTACCAACCTTATGGTAAGAGTAAATATAGATCTGATATGTAGAAAATGGAGGGCAAAGGAAAATAAGCTACAGAGTGCTGGTACATGAACAACTACCTATCATTATATGTACACTGATAAAGGACAACATGTACTTACAAGAACAATGCAGAGCTAAAAAAACATTGGCATTGGATATATTCTACACTAATGTAACCATTCATACAGATCAGATAATTTGGAGCGAACAATTGATAAGCAAGCTATCATGCATACTGCTGTCACATAATGAACCAGGTATGTATGCAAGTATAGTGATACATGACAACAGGTACTAACAAGAGCAAAGAAGCGGGCAGCATATTTGCGATATCCTGTCGTTCTTGTCAAACCAGAATTCTTCTTCGAGCAGATTTCCTGCAAAAAAGATCCGTAAGGCACATGCGAAAAAGTAGAAGTTCAAATTGTCATGTGATTTCATAGACAGTACCTCATCCTGGGAACGAGACCAGTGCATAACAAGTTTTTTCCATTCAATGTCTTCTAAATTTAGCACACGAGACTTCACCAGAAATTCATTTATAGACTTTCCATCAAAGTGTGATTTCCTCAGGTGACACCGATACTATTGCAATGCTTCCTTGAAAAGCACAAGCAAGCTTTGCTCGTCATGACTATACAGATTGACCCTCGCCTAGTTACAACAGTGTAATGTAAATCATTGATGTGTTCAATCAGCAGAAAAGAGGAAAATAATAACCATGAATAATAGCACTTACACGTAAGTTGGATAGGAAGATGTGAAAATGGTGTTTGTTTTCACAATAATCTTCCCATGATGGGAATATATGCATGTAGTCCCTAACAACATTGAAAGCATTATCTTTTAAACTGGGAATAAATGCAATGGGGTTCCAATTTGCAGGAATTGGCCGTCTCTTTAGTTGGGATAGGTCTTCGGCCGGTGGACTTGCTGTACTTTTTGCTGGAGTGGGATTTTTCTGTGGTACAGCTGGTGCTATGGCAAATGAAATCGGTATACCTTTTGATGGAGTGCAGGTCCTGTGTGGTGGGGCTAGTGGTGTGGCCAGTGAAGTATGGGTACAGTCTGCTGGAGTCGGTCCTACGTTTTGTGTCACTGGTTGTACAGCCAATATAAGTGGGGTGTTGTCTAATTTCTCCGGCACCACCATGTTTTTCAAGGACTTTGCTGGTGCTCCTTCAGGTTCGGCAATCACCCTCTTCCTTTTTGATTTCTGATGCACAAGAACAACATTTGAGTGGAAAAACATGGTATGATGACAGATGGAATATGTATTGATAATGGATGGGCATGGCATCTCGACATATATGATGAGTAAACTAAGCAGATGGTGGTGTAACAAAGTAGAAGAAATGCAAGACAACATATGCAAGATACTCGCAATCAATAAAACATTGCCAAATTAAAACAGGCACCTTGATGGGTGAACAGGACATGCCATCTGCCTTTGACTCCTCGAGGTTACAATAGTCATTAGGATCATATTCTGAACAAGAATCAACAGGTGGGGAGCGTATGAGTTTCATTGCATCCAGAATGGCACTCAATGCCTTAGTGCCAATTTTGTAAGTCATTGCAGTGTTTAGCTTCAAGAGTGGACTGCTGCTAGTGCGACACAAAGCAGCTACACAGATCATAGTGTAGATATAACGGGAAAACCTTAAGCATCAGAGTAAAATCAACAAAGTGGAACTTGTTGGAATATATGTGCTAGTATTGCCGGTACGGCTAGAAAGGCATTGGATACCAGCTCTCTTCAAGTGAAGGTGCGGTACTGTTAATATCAGTGTAACTCTCAAAGGCCACACAGCTCCCCGCATTTCCTTGCTATTCTTATAGGATTCAAGTGGGCAGGCCAGTACAAATCCTATTCCTATGTTTACAAGATCCTACGAATCAAAGAGGCTCAAAGTGTCCATCACAACCGACCATATAGACCTCTACACTACAAATGTCCCTGCTCATCTTCAGTACAAGGAACATACTGTACTACTATCATACTCCCTCCATTCCAAAATATAAGTCTTGGTAGAGATTTCCACTATGGATCACATACAGATGTATCCAGATACATTTTATAGTGTAGATTCACTCATTTTTCTCCATATGTAGTCCATGGTGGAATCTATACAAAGACATGTATTTAAGAATGGAGAGAGTACATATTAAAGAAGAACGGAAGAGGAACATGGTAAAGAAGAGCAAGTAGATTTTGGATAATAAAATGTTTGTTGCGCAGTGTGATACGTCTCCAACGTATCTATAATTTTTTATTGCTCCATGCTATATTATCTACTGTTTTGGACTATATTGGGCTTTATTTTCCACTTTTATATTATTTTTGGGACTAACCTATTAACCGGAGGCCCAGCCCAGAATTGTTGTTTTTTTGCCTATTTCAGTGTTTCGAAGAAACGGAATATCAAACGGAGTCCAAATGGAATAAAATCTTCGGAACGTGATTTTCTCACCGAACGTGATCCACGAGACTTGGACCCTGCTCCAAGGAACAAAAGAGGCGGTCACGAGGGTGGGGGGCACCCCCCTAGGGCGCCCCCCCTGCCTCGTGGGCCCCTCGTTGCTCCTCCGACGTACTTCTTCCTCCTATATATACACACGTACCCCCAAACGATCAGAACAGGAGCCAAAAACCTAATTCCACCGCCGCAACTTTCTATATCCACGAGATCCCATCTTGGGGCCTATTCCGGAGCTCCACCGGAAGAGGGCCGCCATCACGGAGGGCTTCTACATCATCCTAGCCCCTCTGATGAAGTGTGAGTAGTTTACCTCAGACCTTCGGGTCCATAGTTAGTAGCTAGATGGCTTCTTCTCTCTCTTTGAATCTCAATACAAAGTTCTCCCCCTCTCTTGTGGAGATCTATTCGATGTAATCTTCTTTTTGCGGTGTGTTTGTTGAGACCGATGAATTGTGGGTTTATGACCAAGTTTATCTATGAATAATATTTGAATCTTCTCTGTATTCTTTTATGTATGATTGGTTATCTTTGCAAGTCTTCGAATTATCCGTTTGGTTTGGCCAACTAGATTGGTAGTTCTTGCCATGGGAGAAGTGCTTAGCTTTGGGTTCGGTCTTGCGGTGTCCTTACCCACTGACAGAAGGGGCAGCAAGGCACATATTGTATCGTTGCCATCGAGGATAACAAGATGGGGTTTATTTCATATTGCATGAATTTATCTCTGTACATCATGCCATCTTGCTTAAGGCGTTACTCTCTTTTTAACTTAATACTCTAGATGCATGCTGGATAGCGGTCGATGAGTGGAGTAATAGTAGTAGATGCAGAATCGTTTCGATCTACTTGTCACGGACGTGATGCCTATATACATGATCATGCCTAGATATTCTCATAACTATGCTCAATTCTGTCAATTGCTCAACAGTAATTTGTTCACCCACCGTAGAATACTTATGCTCTTGAGAGAAGCCACTAGTGAAACCTATGGCCCCCGGGTCTATTCTCATCATATCAATCTCCATCACTTTAATCTTGCTTTGTTTTTACTTTGCTTTTTTACTTTGCATCTTTATACCAAAAATACCAAAAATATTATATCTATCAGATCTCACTCTCGTAAGTGACCGTGAAGGGCTTGACAACCCTTAATTGCATTGGTTGCGAGTAGCTATCGCTTTGTGCAGGTACGAGGGACTTGAGTGTGGGCTCCTACTAGATTGATACCTTGGTTCTCAAAAACTGAGGGAAATACTTACGCTACTCTGCTGCATCATCCCTTCCTCTTCGGGGAAAACCAACGCAAGCTCAAGACGTAGCAAGAAGGATTTGTGGCACCGTTGCCGGGGAGTCTATGCAAAAATTCAACATACCAAGTACCCATCACAATCCCTATCTCTCGCATTACATTATTTGCCATCTGCCTCTCGGTTTCCTCTCCCCCCAATTCACCCTTGCCGTTTTATTCGCCCTCTCTCTCCCTATCCTCCCTCTCTATTTGCCTCTTTTTGCCCGCTTGCCTCTTGTTTGCTTGTCGTCATGACTAGTCTCATATCTTCTCCGTTGTCCCCCGAGAGTGAAGTTCTAAATTTTAAACAAAGGGAGGGAGAAAATCTAAAAGATGCTTGGTATAGAATTTGCAATGCTCAAAATAGATCTACCAGAAAGCAATTTACCTTAGTTCTTCTCCGCAATTTTTATGTAGGTGTTAATCCTTTGTATAGATATATCCTCGATACCATTACCGGAGGGAACTTCTTGGGTAGCCATACTTTTGATTCTTATAATGCTATGCTAAATTTATTTGGCTCACCACCTCTTTCGGTTAATTGAACCATGTTAGCTTTGGAGCATGTTATGCAAAGACTTGAAATTATTGAAAGTAAAGTTGCTACTGTTGAATCAATTGAAAATCTAGATAAAAAGATCCACAATCAAATTACTTGATATGGATCTAAGGTAGGAATGACTTTGAAAAATATTAAGGAAAAAGAACCCATAGTTAATGAGAGAATGAACTTAGATTCTACTAGAATTGATAAACTTGAGGGTATCATTACAAACTTGGCAACCGCTTTTTCTTCCGTAAAGAATACTCCAAGTCCTCCTACTAAAATTTCCAAGCTTATGTATGTTCCTAAAAATAAGGGTGAATCATCTAGTAAGGAAACTGCGGATCTTAAATCTATAAGTATTCATCCCAATCTTTTTGCTATCATTAAGGAACCATTTATTACAAATGAATTTTTCGATCTTGTGCCTCAAAGTTTGATAATTAATAAAAAGAAAGAAATTCCTAAAGATGGTAGATGCCTAATTGAAGAATTGCCTACCAAAGATGGCAATACCTAGATCTATCCTCGCTTTTATGCCTAGCTAGGGGCGTTAAACGATAGCGCTTGTTAGGAGGCAACCCAATTTTATTTTAATTCCTTGCCTTTTGCACCTGTAGTAATAGATAAATTATTTAGCCTCTGTTTTGGTTGTGTTTTTGTTTTTAATTAGTGTTTGTGCCAAGTAGAACCGTTGGGAAGACTTGGGGAAAGTCTTGTTGAACTTGCTGTAAAAAACAGAAACCTTTGCGCTCACGAGAACTGCTGTCATTTTTATTTGAAGAGTGATATTTCGTTAATTATTTTTGCAGATGATTAATAGATAAATTCTTCACGTCCAGAAATTTATTTTAGAATTTTTGGGGTTCCAGATCTTGCTCTAGCTACAGATTACTACAGACTGCTCTGTTTTTGACAGATTCTGTTTTTCGTGTGTTGTTTGCTTATTTTGATGAATCTATGGCTAGTAAAATAGTTTATAATCCATATAGAAGTTGGAATACAGTAGGTTTAACACCAATATAAATATATAATGAGTTAATTACAGTACCTTGAAGTGGTCTTTTGTTTTCTTTCGCTAACGGAGCTCACGAGTTTTCTATTTTGAGTTTTGTGTTGTGAAGTTTTCAAGTTTTGGGTGAATTCTTTTGATGGATCATGGAACAAGGAGTGGCAAGAGCCTAAGCTTGGGGATGCCCATGGCACCCCCTAGATAATCCAAGGACACCAAAAAGTCAAAGCTTGGGGATGCCCCGGAAGGCATCCCCTCTTTCGTCCACTTCCATCGGTAATTTACTTGGAGCTATATTTTTATTCACCAACATGATATGTGTTTTTCTTGGAGCGTCTTGTATTATTTGTGTCTTTTTGTCTTAGTATGCCACAATCATCCTTGCTATACACACCTTTTGAGAGAGCCATACATGAATTAAAATTTGATAGAATACTATATGTGCTTCACTTATATCTTTTGAGCGTAGTAGTTTTCCTCTATGTGCTTCACTTATATCTGTTAAGCGTTATAATTTTGCTCTATGTGCTTCACTTAGATCTTTTAGAGCACAGTGGTGGATTCGTTTTGAAGAAACTATTGATCTCTCATGCTTCACTTAAATTATTTTGAGAGTCTCTTAATAGCATGGTAATTTGCTTAATAATAATATGCTTGGTATTCAAGATTTGTGAAACTTTCTTTTGAGTGTGTTGAATACTAAGAAAAGATTGAAGCATGATAATTGTTTTGAGATATGGAGGTGATAATATTAAAGTCATGCTAGTTGAGTAGTTGTGAATTTAAAGAATACTTGTGTTAAGGTTTGTGATTCCCGTAGCATGCACGTATGGTGAACCGTTATGTGATGAAGTCGGAGCATGATTTATTTATTGATTGTCTTCCTTATGAGTGGCGGTCGGGGACGAGCGATGGTCTTTTCCTACCAATCTATCCCCCTAGGAGCATGCGCGTAATACTTTGCTTTGATAACTTCTAGATTTTTGCAATAAGTATATGAGTTCCTTATGACTAATGTTGAGTCCATGGATTATACGCACTCTCACCCTTCCACCTCTTCTACCTCTCTAATACCGCGCACCTTTCGCCGGTATCATACACCTACCATATACCTTCCTCAAAACAGCCACCATACCTACCTATTATGGCACTTCCATAGCCATTCCGAGATATATTGCCATGCAACTTTCCACCATCTAGTTCATCATGACACATTCCATCATTGTCATATTGCATATCCCGGTACACCGCCGGATGCATTCACATAGAGTCATATTTTGTTCTAAGTATCGAGTTGTAATTGTTGAGTTATAAGAAAAATAAAAGTGTGATGATCATCATTATTAGAGCATTGTCCCAGTGAGGAAAGAATGATGGAGACTATGATTTCCCCATAAGTCGGGATGAGACTCCGGACGAAAAATAAAATAATAAAAAAGAGGCCAAAGAAGCCCGAATAAAAAAAGGGAGAGGCCATAAAAAGAGGTAAGGGACAATGTTACTATCCTTTTACCACACTTGTGCTTCAAAGTAGCACCATGATCTTCATAGTAGAGAGTCTCTCATGTTATCACTTTCATATACTAGTGGGAATTTTTCATTATAGAACTTGGCTTGTATATTCCAATGATGGGCTTCCTCCAAGTTGCCCTAGGTCTTCGTGAGCAAGCAAGTTGGATGCACACCCACTTAGTTTCTTTTTGAGCTTTCATATACTTATAGCTCTAGTGCAACCGTTGCATGGCAATCCCTACTCACTCACATTGATATCTATAGATGGGCATCTCCATAGCCCGTTGATACGCCTAGTTGATGTGAGACCATCTTCTCCTTTTTGTCTTCTCCACAACCACCATTCTATTCCACCTATAGTGCTATATCCATGTCTCACGCTCATGTATTGCGTGAAGATTGAAAAAGTTTTGAAAAAGTTAGAGTATGAAATAATTGCTTGGCTTGTCATCGGAGTTGTGCATGATTTAAATACTTTGTGTGGTGAAGATGGAGCATATCCAGACTATATAATTCTGTAGGGATAACTTTCTTTGGCCATGTTATTTTGAGAAGACATAATTGCTTTGTTAGTATGCTTGAAGTATTATTATTTTTTATGTCAATATAAACTTTTGTCTTGAATCTTTCTAATCTGAATATTCATACCACAATTAAGAAGATTTGCATTGAAATTATGCCAAGTAGCACTCCGCATCAAAAATTCTCTTTTTATCATTTACCTACTCGAGGACGAGCGGGAATTAAGCTTGGGGATGCCTGATACGTCTCCAACGTATCTAGAATTTGATTGCTCCATGCTATATTATCTACTGTTTTGGACTATATTGGGCTTTATTTTCCACTTTTATATTATTTTTGGGACTAACCTATTAACCGGAGGCCCAACCCAGAATTGCTGTTTTTTTTGTGCCTATTTTAGTGTTTCGAAGAACCAGAATATCAAACGGAGTCCAAACGGAATAAAATCTTTGGTAACGTGATTTTCTCACCGAACGTGATCCAGGAGACTTGGACCCTCCTCCAAGGAACAAAAGAGGCGGTCACGAGGGTGGGGGGCGCCCCCCTAGGGCACGCCCCCTGCCTCGTGGGCCCCTCGTTGCTCCTCCGGCGTACTTCTTCCTCCTATATATACACACGTACCCCCAAAGGATCAGAATAGGAGCCAAAAACCTAATTCCACCGCCGCAACTTTCTGTATCCACGAGATCCCATCTTGGGGCCTGTTCCGGAGCTCCGCCGGAAGAGGGCCGTCATCACGGAGGGCTTCTACATCATCCTAGCCCCTCCGATGAAGTGTGAGTAGTTTACCTCAGACCTTCGGTTCCATAGTTAGTAGCTAGATGGCTTCTTCTCTCTCTTCGAATCTCAATACAAAGTTCTCCCCCTCTCTTGTGGAGATCTATTCGATGTACTTCTTTTTGCGGTGTGTTTGTTGAGACCGATGAATTGTGGGTTTATGATCAAGTCTATCTACGAATAATATTTGAATCTTCTCCGAATTATTTTACGTATGATTGGTTATCTTTGCAAGTCTCTTCGAATTATCCATTTGGTTTAGCCAACTAGATTGATAGTTCTTGCCATGGGAGAAGTTCTTAGCTTTGGGTTCGATCTTGCGGTGTCCTTACCCAGTGACAAAAGGGGTAGCAAGGCACGTATTGTATTGTTGCCATCGAGGATAACAAGATGGGGTTTATTTCATATTGTATGAATTTATCTCTCTACATCATGTCATCTTGCTTAAGGCGTTACTCTATTTTTAACTTAATACTCTAGATGCATGCTGGATAGCGGTCGATGAGTGGAGTAATAGTAGTAGATGCAGAATCATTTCAATCTACTTGTCACGGACGTGATGCCTATATACATGATCATGCCTAGATATTCTCATAACTATGCTCAATTCTGTCAATTGCTCAACAGTAATTTGTTCACCCACCGTAGAATACTTATGCTCTTGAGAGAAGCCACTAGTGAAACCTATGGCCCCCGGGTCTATTGTCTTCATATCAATCTCCATCACTTTAATCTTGCTTTGTTTTTACTTTGCTTTTTTACTTTGCATCTTTATACCAAAATACCAAAAATATTATATCTATCAGATCTCACTCTCGTAAGTGACCGTGAAGGGCTTGACAACCCTAATCGCGTTGGTTGCGAGTAGCTATCGCTTTGTGCAGGTACAAGGGACTTGAGAGTGGGATCCTACTGGATTGATACCTTGGTTCTCAAAAACTGAGGGAAATACTTACGCTACTCTGCTGCATCATCCCTTCCTCTTCGGGGAAAACCAGCGCAAGCTCAAGCGGTAGCACAGTGCCCACACATGATGAACCAGAGCGCATTAAGAATGCAACTCCCAGCTGTCTCTCGACCATTTCAGGCGGGTGGATGAAGATCCTATGTCTCCTAACCCTTCTTCTTCCTCGTCTTTGATTCTTCCCATACAGAACACCGCACGGGCCGCCGGCCGGACCACCGGCCCCCACCGCCTGTGTTCCTCCGGCACCCCCACCCACACCCCCGCCCCAACCCCCACCCGCGTCGAGTTTTCTTCGTTCTGCGAGGCCCCACAACCACCCGAGCCCCTTCGATCGCACCGGCAAACTCCGGCGAGCTCTGAAAAATCAACTGACCCAATTTTGAAATTTAGTCTACTGTGATTTAACTAGTGTGGAATATAAAGGGGGAAAACCATAAGTATTGGGAGTATAGTGTTGAGCGTGCCATGGCGGATCTGAAGGTGTAAACCGGACAAAGGCAACTTCGCAACCAAGACAAGAAATTAGAGTAAAGCAGTGGCGATCTATTTTCATGCTGTGGTAAATAAGTTGAGCAGATACGAAAGAGTACCGCCTCTAGTGTGGCGCCGTGTATGCATCTGCTGAGAATTTGACGGTGCTGCGGTAGCGATGGCTGTCGGCGGCGTGGAAGCAGATCTAGGAGGGTAGATGGTGGCGGCGGGGCGCGGTGGACGAGACGGTCGTAGGAGTGGCGCCGACAAGGTGGACGACGGAGGGGATGAAGCGAGAGGACGGGATGCAAGGATCCCATTCCGAAGCCATGGATGAGAGAGGTCGATCTCTTGTAATGGCGGCGGCGTCAGGGTATCAGCTCCGGCATGGTGGAGGAGGGCGGCGGTGGATGGGGTGGCAGACAGCGGCGGACGGAGGAGGGTAGGGTGGAGAGGGTGTTTTGGCGCCCACGGAGTACGAATGGGGAAAAGGGAGGTAGAGAGGAAGGGGAACCATGTATTCAGGGCGCGCTTGTCTCAAATGCGAAGAAATTTACAAACTTAGCCCCCGCTTCAAATTTCTACTACATCACAACAACATTAGTCGGTTGGGGATATGACGGTAATCTCGCATACACCGAATATTTGCCGACGAGAGTTTGTTTTTTGGGGCCCACCGTGTATGAATATGAATCGGGGAGGGAGCTGATTTCGGCCGAGGACACACTGTGTTTTGGCGCCCACTGTGTATGAATCCGGGTGAGAGGCGATTATGTCACGTTTGGGTGAAATTACAAACCTACCCCTACCAAAACCTATAGAAATCAAGCAGATAGGCTTTGCGTGGCAGGGATGGGCAGTAGTGATTTCCATCTCGCAGATTTTGGTTTCGGGCGGTTACTGCAACTTTCCCCACTTCGTTCAAATTTTGCAGAGTGCACGTTTACCGTGCCAACTCATTTCGAATCCCAATTGTATTCTATTTTTTTTGGGCGGGGTCCATTTTCAATTGGAATTACATTCTATATACATCATTTTTTATATATACTTTCAAAAGCACAACAAAGAATTTTGCTCCTTTATATGTATAATATGATTTACAAACAACAATGATATCGAAATCTTAAGGTTTAATTCAAAAAAAATTAACCAAATTATGTTCTACTAAAATGTATGGATCAGTAATATCTACATATTAAATAACATAGATGCGCGTGAATTCATATGAGTATGCATGTTTGATAGATCAATTTTGGTTCGAGTATGGATTACATGTATCATCATCTCGAATTCAAATATTTGAATCCCTTTTTTGTTCACTCCTTTCACGCCCATCTCTCTCGCATGCATGCTCCTTCACGTAGCTATCACTCTCTTTTCTCCAGCTCACCCGCACGCTCACTTCATGTTTCTCCTATCCTCGCAAACATGGTCTCTCGATGTCTCCCTTGAGAAGTGTCACACTCTCCCTATCATTATGCATTACACAGTTTTCATTATCTCTCACATCTCTACTGTTCTCTGGTATCACTCGGTACCTAAGCTTTCTTTTTCACCGCCACACACACAGTCTCCACTTTGTCTTTCTCTCTATGGGATTCTCTCACACACCCTATATGTCTCTACATATGACTCATACCACTAAAATTACTCTCTCTCTCTCTCCTGTAGACACAACATTTGTTGCGGTCTCCTTTTCGTCTCCATCCCAGACTGACATTATTCATTTGTTTACCGATCAGACAACCCCGACTAGCGTCTCCTCTCTCTCTCTCTCTCACAGACACACACAGAACTCCTGCTTCCACTCCCCTTCTTGACTACCGCCTCCCTCTCACACACACAAAACTCTCGCTTTCGCACCCCGACTCGTATTTCTCTCACAAACATTTATCGACTAGCTAGCCTCTAGATAGGTTTATACACCCGCACACTCGTGCTTCCACCATCGCATAGATGTCTCTCTCCCGCTCCTTGTATCTATGTAGATTTTTCTTCCCTTCTCGAGACATGCCGTCTCGATCGTGCACACGCACACTATCGCCTCATTTTAAGTTGATACCTATCACACACACACTCCTTGTGTCTTTGTCACACATGCACTCCGTCCTCCTCCACTCTCCCTCTCTCTCACACACACATGGGCTTTTTGCAACAACTAGCAAGATGCCCATGCATTGCACGGAACATCAAGATGCATTTGTATGAGTAGTTTATCTTGTGGGGGAAAAGGATGAATGAGGGAAGGCCTTATTTGCAAATGTGGAGAGGGGTGTGGGTATCTTTTTGCAAAATTGCCATAGTTTCCTTCCTATCCGTCAGATATAGATCGGACGGCCTATATTGCAGGATGGCAGGCACACGATCATCAACGACAATGCTTTTTAAAAGAGTAGGGATAAAAAATAGAGTTGGTGATGATGGTGGGCCTGCCATCCTGCAATGTAGGTCGTCTGATTTATATCTGACGGATAGGAAGGAAAATATGGCAATTTACCCGCACTCTTCACCACATTTGTAGATAAGGCCTTCCCTCGTTCATCCTTTTCTCCCACAAGATCTTGATGTTCCATGCAACGCACGGGCATCTTGCTAGCAAGAGTAGAATGTATTTCAAAACTAGACTTTTTTCTATCAAATCATTGAATATGTATTAATCAACTTTGATCGTGTGGGAATGCATTGGCACATTGCTAGTAGTTATTATAATTTTTTGGACACCAGACAAACGGTGGAGTACATATACGAAGAGAAGAGGCGCACACACGCAGTCGGTCTCTCACTGTCTCGCACACATGAGTGTTATGTAAAGGCGACGTTAACAAATAAACCCTAAAACCCTAGGTGCATGATTGCTGCATTCGCGGGTACCGGGTACATGGTGGAGCACCTTTGTAGGAATAGTCAGCTGAGCACGCCTCCTCGCCACGTAATTGCTCTGACACGGACGCGACCTCTCATAGCGCAGGCATTGAACCGGCGCGCCAGCCAAGAGTGCCACACTCGCTGTAGGCCCGGCTGAGCACGCCTCCTCACCGCGTGCCCGCGTGAAACCAGCTTAAGACTGCCCCGCCTGCCTTCATTGAATCCGCACGTGTGCCGGCAACACGTCCTTCTGCGAGCAGGCAGGCATTTTAGAACACAAAAATGACTAACATATAATTAATTTACGCATGGTCTTGACTTGTTGTGCTCGCACTCATAGCAGGAACTAGTAGAGGATTTTCTTTATTTATAACTCTCCTCACATTTTTTTGGCTTTGAAGTGAATCATGGTTGTGGACATTATGTATGAATGTGCAGATATCTGTGAACATGAGTTTGATGTGGAAGTTGAACTTGGAATGTCGGGCTTGCGCGTGAAATATACCATGTCCAATGCTTCGTCTGTTATTGTTTGGATACTAATTGTTATTATTACATGACCCGAAAAAATACATTTTGTGCCACATCAGTAGATGCACGGACATCACAGCAGGCATGCTGACTGGATAAACATTTGAACCTAGCTATTATGAAGGAAATTTTGTATTGACAACAGTTTTAGATAGTAGGAGACGCCTAGCCTGCTCTGCCTCTGCTAGCTTATTTTTGGCTTCTTCCATCTCTTCTTTGGCTTGGGTGAAGAGAGCATCTGATTGCTCTTTTCGCTTCTTCAGGAACTCAGCTACATTCTCAAGGGCTGCTGCACGCTTTCTTTCAGCTTTTACTAATGCCACGAGGACACGAACAGCTGACGACTCCACCTGGCTTGTGTGTAATCAAGCATCATCTGGGAATTTTCACCTTGTGTCTAATCCAACATCATTAGGGAACTGGCACGTTGTGTATAATCCAACCTCATTTTGGAAACATGATCTCGAGGTTGATCATACTTCCCTGCTCGCAGGAACTGCATCCTAACATGAAGTTACTTCTTTTTTAGATCAATACTCAGAGAAACCCAGATCCATTTAGTAGAAGCCAGATAAACAGAACTCGGAGAAGTGAATTCAAAAGGAAAATAAAAATAAAAACAGACTACAAGGTGAGAACACCCACTTCCTACATCAAGCTAAAAATGAAAGCATTAGGACGATTAAGACTCTTCTTATTACACATCGAAGAAAACCACGCTTAAGACAAACAGAAACTACAACATATACACATCGAAGAACACGAGGCTACACGAAAGTAATTGAAAGGGTGTTACTTACCAAAGCTCATTTTACAGGTCCAGTGCAGCTCCCCTTTAACTTGCCACGCTCCTTGAAGATGTCCCGAATATCCCGTGTTTGGTCTTCATTGCTCCTCTGCATGTTCGCACTCGTGGTTTTAAAATCTCAACATGGCAAGAAAAATATAGTACTAGTAATACTCGCGCATCTTGTGGGCAACATTAAAGCACTCGTCTGCCATGTTAGAGCATCTCCAATAGAATCGCAACGTGCGGCGCTTTAAAAATCTCAACATGCTATCTCTACTCTCTTCTCTACTGTTATATTTATTTAATATTTAATATTTATCTCTAATTCCTTTACTGTCTACTGTTTTCTCTATACTTTGTTTCTTGCAATATAGGCCGTCTGATTTATATCTGACAGATAGGAAGGAAACAATGAGAATTTTGCAAAAAGATACCCATACCCCTCTCCAGATTTGCAAATAAGGCCTTCCCTCGTTCATCCTTTTCTCCCACAAGATAAACTACTCATACAAATGCATCTTGATGCGTGCAACGCATGGGCATCTTGCTAGTTCTAAAAACCTTTCCATCATTTGCCACACTACTGGTTGCAGATGAAAAACCTACCCAAGCACAACGCGATACAGGAGTGACGCACAATTACAAGTTGATATTCTGTTGGACAATGGAGGCTATAACCAATTACTTTTATGGGAACAATAGCACCTAGGAAATTTGAAGGGTAGGTATGAACAAAATTGGAACTGCACATGTACTGCTAAGTGATTTGATACACACATTACCAATTGAGGAGGAGAACGATGGTCGCGGCGGCCTCTATGAGTCATGGTCGGCAACGGGAGTCAGTTCATTGTCCACGACGGTGGTACTTCTGCGCCTGGCGTCGGCTTCCGAGAAGCAGATCCAAGACCGTGGAAGACGATGCCGGGGAAGAGGCTCCGTGTACGACGACGACGGTGGACCGGCTCCAGTGCGGCGTACGAGGTTGTCGATGAGGCAGATGCGCTGCGGTGGACGAGTGCGCCGATGTAAAGGGGAGGAGCACGAAGGCTGCGGTGCCATGGGGAAGTCTATTTTGCGGTGGGGATAGAAAATGGGGAGTATTCAGGTGTACTACTCTGGGTGCCAGGGTTGGGTTGGCTGGGTAGGGTGAACCTGAAGTTACTAAAACAACCCCCTACCAAGTGTCATCCGTAGGCCTGTTCCAAAGGCTATGATGGTAACTTCCCACTGCTCGAATCAGGGTCGTGGGAGATTTTCCCGCCGACCTCAAAATTTTGTGACACTAGACTCCTCGTGTGGCGTGTTGAGTGATTCGGCTAAGCAACTAGCGAATAGTAGTAGTAAACTCTACATATTAGGTTTGACCGAAGTCAAGCTTCCTAAAGTTTGACCAAGTTTATAGAAAAATATAAATATTTACCATAACAAATATGTCTGATGTGAAAGTACATTAAATAATGAATCTAATGGTATTTATTTGTTATTGTATATGTTAATATTTTTTGTTATAAGCTTTCTGAGAGTTTACAAAACTTGACTTTGACCAATGCTAATATGCAGACTTAAATAAAAACGGAGTGAGTACACATTTGTTTTCTTAGTTTGTAGTGAACTAATCATTTGTTCAAATTGTGAAATAAATATATTAGGCTATTGACTTCGAATGTAATGGTCTATACAATTCAATAGTTACAATCATTGTCGAATCCCAAGATGTATACAAGGTCTATAGTACTTCAAAACATGCTCAAACTCACATAATCCCAGTCAAACGAGAATCTAAATGCATTTCATAGTTATTACTTTGTAGGATGCAACAAAAACAACCATAACTCTACATCGGCCATTATAGAACCAACATTTTGACATATCCCAATGTGTGAATGAAACATGTAGAGAGAGCTTTTGAAGATGGAGCAGATAGGGCGGGAAAGATTGTATGTATGTGGACGAGAGAGTAGGAGACAAACCTAACGAGACAGAGAGAGAGAGATAGAGAGAGGAAGAAGTTAGGTTTGTGAGAAAGATGGATACATGTCATATACATGAGATGCGTGTGCATCTGGATTCTGTATACGTGGAAGGAGAAGAGACAACATGTTTGATGAGAGAGATGGAAAAACATGGACGAGAGAGGAAGGATCTCATGGGTTGAGGGATTGACAATTTTGTGCAGGGGAGAGAGGGATTGACAATTTTGTGCAAGAGAGAGAGAGGGTGGGGGAGGAGTCAGTCAGCCATCGTCACATCACCCTGCTTCCAAATGACCCCGCATTCTCTAGCGCGGTGTGGGCGCCGTCTTCGATCTTCTCGATGCCCTCTTTGAAGATTGAGGTGTTGTGCATGTTGGGGTGCAAAGAAGCACAAGCGAGAGTGGTCGCCGTATAACCTTGGATGGGGATGAATTGTGTGCTCGGGGGAGTGTGTGTGTGTGTGTCTGTTGTGCTGCGGGTGTCTCTGTGTGTGTGTGTGTCAGATATTGAGAGAAAACAAACATAAGGAGAGAAATGGGTATTCACGAAGAGATTGTGTGGGCCTTGAGGTGGGCAGGGGCCGGTGAGGGTGTCAAAATGTGCGCGTTGATGCATGTGTTGCATGCGACCGTGTGAGGGACGGATGAATCGAGAGAGATGGTTGTTGTGCTACGGATGCTCCTCTCTCTGTCTCTCTCTCTCCCTCTCTCTCTCTCTCTCACACACACACAAGTAAGGCCCTGTTTGGTTCCAAATAAGTCACCAACTTATAAGTCGAGAAGTGCAAAAAGTGACTTATTTTGCCAAGCGGACCCAACTTATAAGTCATAAGTTGCTCCACCCCAACTTAAAACTTATAAGTGACCCCTTTTTATGTGGGTCCCATCACCTTTACATTAAAAAACAAGGTGGGAAGGTGTGGTCAGGTGACTTATAAGTCAGATGACAACCAAACAAGCGTGACTTATAAGTCACTGATTTTAAATCACCTGACTTATAAGTCAGGTGACTTATTGGAACCAAACATGCCCTAAACTAGAAGACCGTTCTCTCATGTATACACAACGTATCGGCATCTGTCTATGTCTCACTCATGCATGATCATTTGCACATTCAGAGCTCTCTATGTCTGTATCACATGCACACCGTCTCCACATTGCCCTTCCGCCACAACACACATATGGACACATACACACGTTCTTTCTCAGTCACACACACAAAATCAGTATTAAAAAAAACAAGGGCGCACCTAAAACGTCCAAATCCAAATAAACACGAACTGGAGCTAAATTCAAATATATGGAAATATTGCAGCGTCAAGAACTTTCACAGGAAAAAAAGTTGAGTAATATTCGAGGATTGTTTTCACACACACAAAAAGGTTCGGTGGATGTCCTTCGAGCGCGACACGGTGACGCACTGTTCGATCGACCACGCGGCTGCGGTTCACGCGCTTGCATAGGATTCCGTATCGTGGTTTTGGTACTAACTAATAAAAGCGCTGCCTAAGTCTAATGTTTACGTGTACTAGTACGGTTTTCCTTTAAGTTTGACCAACCTTATATATATATAACTAAAGTAAGCTCCCACACGCGCACTCATCAATATGCCGGCGCCGCCGTTGCGCATGCCGGCGCCCGCCTGCTCTGGCCAACAATTCCCCCCCCCCCCCCGTCACCGTCGTGTCGTCGCCATCCCTGTGCCATGAAGCCGAAGGCTCGCCCGCTCACGTCGTCTGTAGTCCCTCCTTGCGATGCCGCCGTGCTGCCAAGCACGCGAGCAGCTGGTGGAGCCGCGTCTATGCATGCAGCGTACGAAGAGGAGGACGAGTGTGTGCTCTAGCATGCCGGTGAGGAGGAACTACCGTGTCATTGTCATCTCCGGCCGCATGGAGGAGGCGCGCATGGTGGCTGTCGCGACCGAAGCTGGTTGCGCGCGCGTTGAGCCCGCAAACCGGGTGCGGACACGGAATCTACCTTCGAGACCTTGAATGCCACATGGATCCTGCAATCTGAAGGAGCAATTTGGGTCAGTCGACTCATTTGAGCCGTCTGATGCAACATGGATGGCTAGAAGGGTTTTTTCCACCTCTTCTGTCGTCTTCTTCCTTCGCTCCGTCAAACTTCTTTCACAAATCGACTCACCCAAATTATACTACCAGTATGAACGTATTAAGTACAGTAGGAACACGAATATACGAGCAGTAGTACCAACTGCTAGAAGAACAGTAGTAAGACATAGTACTAGTACTACTGTACGTACTAAAGAGTTCAAATAACGAGAAAGAACGTAAACATAGTTCTGCTGGGGCCTCAGCACAACACACCCTTGAAAATAAACTAAGCAACTAGTCCACTTGACACTGCAGTAGAACCAGCATGAGCGACGGCACTGCCACCTACTCGGAGTCCGAGTCCACGTCCTCGACTTCGTCCTCGTCCCTCTTCCTCTTCCTCTTCCCGACGCTTCTTTGCTTGAACCGGACACTGGGCTCTACTTCTTCATCCAACCCTTGTAGATATTTAAACAAAGGTAGGCATCCATTGCTGCGTAGAGGATGTGATCTTCATCTAATGTCTTTGACTCCCATGCATGATGAAACTCGTGATGAGGTTTCTTCAGTTTAGCGTACGAAGGATCAATCATGGCTGCTGCCAGGGTTGAGAGGAGGACACCAGGCCTGCCTTCTGGAGATCGAAGGGCTGGCCTACAACGAGACCTATCTGACACAGGACATCCCTGTCGTTCTTAAAGCCTACAGTAAAGAATTTCACTCTTTTGTCCTTGAGGAAGTTCTTAAAATCCTGGCACTCAATGTCGGCATGGCATATGTGGTAGACCAAGAAAACGTTATGTACGCAAACCTGGATCACGGCGGGCTTCTTCCTATCTTCGTCCTTTAGATCCTTATCTCGTCCCAGGACTATGGTTTACTCAACATCTAGCCCAGTGACCCACTCATCCGTTGAACTGTTGAACATGCGTAGGAAGCGAGCAAGCCATGCTTTCACAGTCTCGGATCCACGTGTGTAGATAAAGATGAACTAATCGCCGGTGATGGTTCTAACCTAGTACTCAGCGGTGACCATGGAGATTTGGGAGGCCATGGATTTTGGAGGAGGGTTAGGAGAAGTTGAACCGTTGTACCCCGCAAAAAGAACTGAGAGCGAACTAATGTGAAAGGACGAGACGACTGGGAGCGAACTGTTGTAAGGTAGAAGACGGGGACGAGTAGGGCGTGCGAACGGCATGGGATTGCTGGCTTGCCCGATGGATAAACAATAGCAAGCCCCCAAAGAGTTCTCGAGAACTATGCGGGACCCAATAGATGTCATGTCTACTAGACCCATATCGTAGGCCTGACGGTATGGCTTCTGCCTGTTCGCACGCCATGCCGGCGCATGGATGTAACTTCACTTAATACCGTCAAACGTCGCGCCTCCCACGACCTTCGCCTCCCTCGCACGGTCGCACCCTTTGAGACTTCGACCGGCTATAAATGAGCAATTTTTTTGCCTTTTTTAGACAAGCAATTTTTTTGCCTACTCTGCATGCATGATACTCCCTCTGGTCCTTTTTACTCCCGTCAACCGTTTGCAAAGTGTTTGACCAAATTTATACTTTTTTCGAACACCACCTTATATTAATTAACCATCCACACCAGTACACTCATTCGATACAATATTCACCACACATGGTGGTACGTTATTTACAAGAATACCATCTAATCTATTGTCAAAGCTATACTTAGCGATTAAGTGTGTCACCTTATTGGCCGAATAGCTAATCTTTGACAATTGAAGATTGTTGATCAACTTCGAGATGCTCAACGCTTTCATCTTCAAGTCACGCATAGCAGACCTGTCATAGTCCCCTGATGCAAGAGACGCTACCACAAAAGCGCAATCAATCTCTAAAATTACAAGATTATGAAGATAAATACCTATGTAGAGACCGGCAATGCAAGCCCTAAGCTCCGCTTCCTCCACGCTTTGACAGGCATCAATGAAATCCCACGACCAAATTTATACTAAAAATATCAATATCTACAATACTGATCATAATGAGTATAAGAACTACATTTTATAATGAGTGTAAAAATATTGATTTGACATTGTGAATGTTGACACATTTTTCTATAAGTCTGGTGAAAGTAGAGGTACATTGACTTTAGACAAAACTTAAATGCACAATGCAGACTAGTTCCTCCGTCCAGGTGCGTGCCATGTCCTATCTTGTCATCACAACAAGGTTAGCTATTAGAGTACCACTACCTCCCTTCTAGTTTAAAGGGCTCGATTCAAAAATTTCACCTACTCTTAGCAAGATAGTAGAGGCGGTGGAATAGTTTTTGAAGTCTGCAAAAGTACTCAACTAGTGCTGTCGTTCTTCACAAAAAAATGTGTTTACCAATGCATGCATGAACACTAGTTACTCTAACCCCCCTCTCTTCTTTAATTCTTTTCCACATCAACATCTTTGCTATTCCCGTGTGCATGATACGAGCTAAGATACCACCATTATAGCCAGCCTTAATCATCGCATGGAATAATTTAGTGCACCTTGAAATATGAACATGTGTGGGGCGTGTATGTTGTTAATGACTTGAGACTATACCTAGCCCGACATGCAAGATGACTTATTATGCATCGTTCCCCATACCTGCAGGAAGCCCGTTCGTCTCCAAATCTTTTGCTCTCCATGTGTGAAAACAATATGCCTGCCAAACTCTCCTTCTCCCTCCGGCGGTCCCACCACTCCACCCCGTGTGAAAAAATCTGCATGCATGACTCTCCTCCCCCCACGCTCGTCCAATCCGTTGTGACCAGCAATATTTCCACCCCTTCGCTCCCCCGTAATTTACTCCAACAAATATGCCCACGTAGCTGTTACTTAACTGCAGGTGCATTGGGTCACTGACATGTGGGCCCAACAGGGGTCTGGCCCACATGTCAGTGACGCAACTGGACCTGCAGTTAAGTCAATGCAGCTCAGTCCATATCTTACGTAGGTGTGCCATTGCTCGCTCTAAATACCGCGCCTCCCACGACATCGCTATCTCCTCCCCTCACGTTCACGTTCATCGCTATCTCCTCCCCCTCCCTCCCACATCAATCCTCCAGCCACTCCGGCATGGTGAATGGGTAGCACGTCTCGTACTTGATGTTCTCCGCCAAGGGCCAGCAGTGACGGCTGCACGCATCCGTGAGGTGATGCACCATGTCCGCCG
Organism: Triticum urartu; assembly: GCF_003073215.2. NCBI lineage: Eukaryota > Viridiplantae > Streptophyta > Magnoliopsida > Poales > Poaceae > Triticum > Triticum urartu. Next base: position 268,510,897 of record NC_053022.1, read on the forward strand.
GCGAGCCACAAAACGGCATCGGGCACTCATAGCAGTGGACGAAGGGCTCCTTGGAGGCATCGACTAGGCCGTCCATGAAACGGGAGTGGCTGTAGGGGACGTTGCGCCAGTTGAATATATGAGCAAGTTACTACGAGATTTAATCCGAATAAGCACAAAATAAATCATGAATTCTACCACTATTTCGAACAGGAAGGACAGAAACACATACGGTGCAACGGGAGCAGCACCATTGGCGTTGAGGTTGTCGCCCATGTCCAAACACCACGTAGACACGGTCTTTGAGCACGGTTCGTAGTCGTTCCACGCTCGGGCATTGAAGTTTGTAACTATTTTAGATTAGAATATACTACTCCTCCGGTGCTAGTAGTAGAGCAGAGTCCTACTCTACTACTCTACTCAAGCAAGTTAGGGCATAGCACTGTAGGGAGTACCAGTACTATGATCACTCAAGCAAGTTGTCTGGCATCGACATGACCCTACGCTGCTGGTATGTGTCTCATAAGTCAAGCGGCGTGTTGTAGTCATCATCACCTGTCCACTTCCCGCAGCACATATTCGCTTCTCCATCTTTGTCCGCACATAATCTCGTCCAATCTTCCATCCTTGCTAAGGCGCCTCCCCCCTCGTCCGAAATCCAAGCACTAACAATGGCAGAACCAAGCAGCGTCCGCCGAAAGAGTGGCTGGAATTCGCTCCCCACAGAGGTAATCAAGCTCATTGTTTCACGTGTGGACAATCTCAGTACCATGCCGCTCGCTGCGTGCTCATCAAGGCTGTACCATTTACTCAAAGCCCTTAGGCCAGAGCTTTTTAAGCCAGCTCCTTGCTTGCTGATGCCGCCTGATATTCAGAAACGGCGTGTCACGCACCATAACGATCGTAGGGTGGTGAGCATCAACCCCCTTGACTGTGATCCGATCCCTGTCAGCCTCAACTACATTAACGGTATGTACTAGGTCGGCATGAACACGTCTTGGATGGTGCTCGTTGACGGTCGCGGCAGCTGGATGCTCGTGGAGGTCTACACCCGGTGATTGATCCTCCTTCCTTCGATTAACACTGCACTGCTTTGGCACCACGGCCCAGAATACGCGGTATCTTACAGTAGCCAACATGATACCAAATTTGATTTGCTCAAGGTTGTAATCTGCCAAGTGCCCACAAGATCTTTGAATTATAAAGACTTCAGGCTAATTGCGTTCTTCAACCGCGGTCTCGCCTATCTGACAGGTCACTGCGGTAAGTGGATAAATCTGCACGTCCATCGCAGGATCAAACATCCTCCATGGTTCTCTAATGCCATTGAACACAAGGGCTTCATTTACGCTATCGACTCCTTCTATGGCTGGACGTATTGCTGGCCTACTCCAGTCATCGCTACAAACAGCTGTTACAGTAGTATGTTACTTTCCTATGATATCATGATGGATTACTTATATTACAGTCAACATTTGCTGAAAAAATATCCATGCTCATAACATGTTGTTCTTAAGATTGACTAAATCAAGAGCCCTTTTTTATTTGACTCCAACTTGATATGATGTTGTAGGCCGCCTAGTGTCCCTACCCTTCCTAATCCCAGAACCTTTCAAAGAAAAGCGGCATGGCAGTTGCAGGTGGTACCTGGCTCGATCAGACGACGGCGAAAGATTGATGATCGTTCGCACGTGCCGGACGTGTTGTTTCGCGGAATACAATCACAATCACTTCAAGGTATTTGAGCAGGATCCCAGCTTCTCTGGGCCTTCAGGAATTTTTGACTGGAGGCTGGTAAGTAGCCTTGGTACATGCTCTCTGTTTGTCGGACTGAATTATCCGATTAACTAGGAGATAACGGGCGGCAAGGATCATGATGGCAGCGCGGTTTCGTTCATCAGGCAAAACTGTGTGTACACAGTGTACCATGCGTCTCTGCATGCACCATACCCTGATATGTGCCACCATGCTCTGCAGCCCAAAGTACGAGAGAGGGTCGCAAGTATCAAACTTCGACCTGCTGGCTGGAGTTTCCCCCGTCAGGCACCCATCTGGTTCAAGCCGTCAGCCAATCTCCATAGCTTAATAAATAGTAATGTCTAACTGAGACAGTTAGTTAGATGCGTACACTTGGTGTAGTAGGATCTTTAGTTAGTTTTATGCATACACTTGTTCTTTTTTGGTAGCCCTTTTGTAATGATGGCTGATGTTTGGTTTGGAAGAGAGAGCTGCATCTTCACTCTTCTGGCCTGCTTACTGCTTCTGTTGCACCCCCAGCCCTGGTTGCTGCTGCTACTGTTTTCAATGTACAATCAGTAGTATATTTCGTCTGTTGGTTGAATAAATGTGTTGTTAGAACGACAAACACAATGTTTTGGAAGTCCTTGCACGGTTCGATCCTTTAGTGCCCCGTACCATACGTAGCGCATACTATTTTTTGTACGGAACACATTTTCCACTTGTTGATAACATGCAACCCACTGATGAAGGCCCAATAGAGAAGCCCATAATTAACTAGAAGGGAGGCTCTCACATGAATCCGGCCTAGGTACATGCTCATAGTCCCCTAAACAAAAATAAGTAAATAAATAAATAAATAAAGCTAAATGCTCATGCACCAATTCTTTGGGAAAATAGGTAGTCTAGTATTTCTTTTTGAAGAATACCCAAGCTAGGCCTATTTGTTTTCTCCGAATTACTGGGCTGCAAATCTTTCAAGACGAGGAGGGATGCATTCCGGCCTGGCTTAAGAGTATGGTCAATGTGTGTTAAAAGTAATATCAAAAGGGGTTGAAAATTCCAAAAAAATTATAGCAAATGGGATATAAGTTTCTTTTTTTGTTTTTGTTCTTCACTGATATCTTATACGTATTTCATTGGATTTAACATGACATAGTACTAATTTATTTTTAAATTTGTTTTAGTGTGGCTATTAATTTTTGGATTAAGAATATTTCATCCCCCAGCAAAAATTTGCGAATTTGCAAAATTTCCCACATATTTAGTTAATTTTTTGACGCTGGTACTGACCAGAAAATGGCCGGCAATTCTAAAAATGGAAAATGGGCTGCAATAAATTCCATATGAATTAAAAATTGAGTAAAATTATAAAAATAATAACAAATGGGCTGTACATGCCACAGATTTCGAGGCTTACTTGTTTACAGAAGGCTTTGTCAGTGAACACACGATTCTAGCAGCAGTGACTGTTGGATGTACATCCAACAGCCGATGTGCTTCTTCAATCTCTGATCTTCCTGCTCCAGCCGCCTAAACTAGCGCTGGCGGGACTGCCTGCTCCCTCCTCTTGTGGCCCGTTGTGATGCCGTGCAGGCTTCCCCGACCCACCATACTCGCTCCGCCGGCCTGGCCGCACGCAATCAAATGCTTCCTTATTACTCGAAAAAATGATTCCTCCCACTGACATCTGGGGCGCACCGGTTGGGAGGCTGACCTGTGGGCCTACTAAGTTGACGCGTACGCAGGGCTTGTCAACTTAGTCAACAAACGATTCTAGCAGCAGTAACCGTTGGATTTGAATCGAACGGTCCGGCTGCTTCTTCAATCGCTGCTCTTCTTGCACCAGCCACCCAAACCAGCGCCGGGGAGATCGCCTGCTCCTGCCTCCAGTGGCCGGCTGTGCTACCATTGAGGCCTCATCGCCCCCTACTACTCCCACCGCTAGCCAGGCCCTGCGGCGATGGCAGCCTCACACCGCAGCCATACCAGTGAACCCTCGTACTCCTCTCCGCGTGGGCATCCACTGCCGCGTCTTCCCTGGCTCCACGTCATCCCCTTCCTAGGCCTCGCCGTTGTCCACCGCCTTGGTGCTCTCGGCGTGGCGTGGTCAACATGGTCAACGACATTCCATCGGAAGAGTATTGTACGTGGAGAGGTTGACAGCTGGGTCCACGGCCATAGCCCAGTTTTTTGTGATTTGCCAAGTAAATCGCTTTGTCAGGCATGTTGGGCTGCAAATCTTTCAAGACAAGGAGAGCTTTCATTCAGCTGGCCGAGAAAATGGCCCATCAGTAATGAGAAATGGGCTGTACATTTTTAAAACACATCAAACCAGCAATTAGTTTCGAATATCTTTTTTTTCATTTCGAGATTTTAAATTACATTAATTTTTATGTGTGGCGAATTTGTTGGATTTTATATTGATATACATTTATTTTTAAAATCAGTTTGAATGTGAGTCGAAATTTCGGGATTAAAAACAGTTCGGACCACACCAAAATATGCAAATTTTCGTATAATATTTTAACCGTGGCCACAATATGGGCTGTAATGCTAACAAAAAGAATATGGGCTCCAAAAAACCTTAATAATTAGCAAATGGGCTCTAAATTATTAGAAATAATGGCAGACGGGCTGTATGCTGTTTTCTACAGATTTGAGGCTTTCCTAAAAAAAGGTTGACGCACAAGCAGTGACTGTTGGATGGCCATCCAACGACCGTCATGCTTCTTCAATCTCTGCTCTTCCTGCTCCAGCCGCTCAAACAAGCACCGGCTGGACTGCCAGCTCCCTCCTCCCCGTGGCCGGCTATGCTGCCGCGCAGGCCTCACCGCCCCACCGTACTCCCATCGCTGGCCTAGCCATCCCTCTACTCACCCACACCTGCTGTTATTCTCCAGCGACGGCAGATGAACCAGTAAACCCTCGTACAGTCGTACTCCCCTCCGCGTGGGAAACAACTGCCAAGTCTTCCCTGCCTCCGTGTCGTTCCCTTCCTAGGCCTCGCCGTCGTCCACCACCATGGTGCTCTCGGCGCGGCCTGGTCAACATGGTCAACAATCGACATCCATCTGAAGTGGGCTGTACATGGAGAGGCCGACAGCTGGGTCCACGGCGGCACGCAAGGAAATGCCTCCTTATTACGCGCAAAATAATGATTCCTCCACCTGACATCAGGGACCCACCGAAAGGGCCTCTGTATTTCGCAAAAAAACGTTACCGCCGCTGACAGCTCGGACCCACCAGCTATATCTTCGCATGCAAGGAAGTGCCTCCTCATTACGCACAAAAAAAAAGAATACTCCCCCTGTTAGCTGGGACCCAGTATAGTGGCAGGCTGACTTGTGGGCCTACTAAGTTGACGTGGAGGGAGGGCTTTGTCAACTTAGTCAATATGCACGATTCTAGCTCTAGTGACCGTACGATGTCCATCCAATGACCGTAGTGCTTCTTCAACCTCTGGTCTTCTTGCTCCAGCCGCCCAAACCGGCACCGGTCGTGCGTCATGCTCCTGCCTCCCGTGGCCGGTTGTGATGCGGCGGGGGCCTCACCGCCCCCTACTACTCCCACCGCTGGCCAGGCCATGCCTCTACTCACCCACACCCCTTGTTATTCTATGGCGACGGCAGCCTCACACCGCAGCGAACCAGTGAACCCTCGTACTCCTCTATGCGTGGACATCCACTACCGCGTCTTCCCCGGCTCTGCGTCATCCCCTTCCTAGGCCTCGCCATCGTCCATCGCCCTGGTGCTCTGGGCTCGGCGTGGTTAACGTGGTCAAGGAACGGCTTCCATCGTACATGGACTGTACGTGGAGAGGCTAACAGCTGGGTCCATGGCCGCAGCAAGGAAGTTCCTCCTTATTATGTGCAAAATAATTATTCCTCCACCTGACAGCGGGGACCCACCGGATGGGCCACCGTATTTCGTGAAAAAAACATTTCCCACTGACTGCTGGGACCCACCAGCTACACCTTCGCATGGAAGGAAGTGCGTCCGGGAAAAAAACAAAACGATTCGCCCCCCTGACTGCTGGGACCCACCAGCTACATCTTCGCACGCAAGGAAGTGCCTGACAGTCGGGACCCACCTGGTCGAAGCGTATGTAGCATTGTCATTCTGGTCGCGAATGTGTATGTACATACTGGTCGATGTAGAGGTGCGCACATGTCGTAGTAGAGGCGCGCACGTAGCATGTACACGTACGTACAGCGGCCAGGGTGCAAGAAAGAAAATACGGCCATGTATGTGTACATATGGGCGGGGTCTCGAACGCCTACTCGCGCATATGTATGGCCAGGGCTCGTGTACATGGTTGGGTCGGAACGGAGAAACAACATCATTGTCGTGTTCATGGGGAGGCAACGAAATGCGTCGTGTTCATGGGGAGGCAACGGAATGCGTCGTGTTCATGGGGAGGCAACGGAATGTGTCGTGTTCATCGGGAGGCAACGGAACGTGTGGGAGCCAACCGGCTGGGTCAGAACGAAATGCGTGGGCGTGTTCATCGGGAGGGCTTGGATGGAACAGGCGATAGAAACGAGGCCTGGCGTACCGCAAAACGGAGGAAATGGACCTCCTACGGTCGAAACGGGGGTCCTGTTGATCGGGAGGGGTGTGGCGTACCGCAAAACAGAGGAAACGGACCTCCTACGGTCGAAACGGGGGTCCTGTTGATCGGGAGGGGTGTGGCGTATCGCAAAACGGACGAAACGGACCTCCTCGGTCGAAACGGGGGTCCTGTTCATCGGGAGGGGTGTGGCATATCGCAAAACGGACGAAACGGACCTCCTACAGTCGAAACGGGGGTCCTGTTCATCGGGAGGGGTGTGGCGTACCGCAAAACGGGACTCCATGGGATATTGTTCATCTCCACCGTCGACCTCCTCCAGCCTCCACGGGCTACCGTCGACCTCCTCCAGCCTCCACGGTCTCCTGTTCATCCAGCCTCCACCGCGCGCTACTCCATCGGCTACTGTTCAACCACCACTCCACGGGCACCCCTCCATCGTCTACTGTTCAACCAGCCCTCCATACCATGGTGTCCTGTTCAACCACCCCTCCACCGTCTACTATTCATCCAGCCCTCCACCACACCATGGGGTCCTGTTCATCCAGAGGCAACGCCACCGCTCACTGTTCATCCCCCCCCCCCCCGCAACGCTCACTGTTCATCCAATCGATTGGCTTCAGTTAGCAGCAGTAGCGAAGGAATCGCTCGATCGGGTTCAATTAACAGCCATCGATCGATCGCTCGGGTTCAGTAACGCGTAGCCTGCAGTGCAATCGCTCGGGTTCAATTAGAGCCCAATGCCTCACTTGGGTTCAGTTAGAGCCAACGCCTCGCACACACGCGTGTACATGTACGAGAGAAACGCGCATCACTCGGCCCCGACCTCCCACCATAACCGGGAACTCCCCAAAATTTTCCTCGCCCTCGCTTCTACCACGGTTTTTTCCGTCATGGACGACCCAAAGAATGTCATGCAGCTGCGTCTCCGGCCCGCCCAGGACGAAAAGCCAATTTTCTGTCATGATTTTTTGTCATAGAAGTAGGAGCCCACCACATCTATGATGATACCGGGTTTTGTCACAATTATCGTCATAGAAGTGTCATATGTATGACAGAAAAAAAATTCGTTCGGCCCAAAATGTCACGGAGGTGTCTTTTTTTGTAGTGTTTGGGTTCAATCTTGCGGTGTCCTTTCCCAGTGACAGCAGGGGCAGCAAGGCACGTATTGTATTGTTGCCATCGAGGATAAAATGATGGGTTTATATCATATTTCTTGAGTTTATCCCTCTACATAATGTCATCTTGCCTAATGTGTTACTCTGTTCTTATGAACTTAATACTCTAGATGCATGCTGGATAGCGGTGGATGTGTGGAGTAATAGTAGTAGATGCAGAATCGTTTCGGTCTACTTTTCACGGACGTGATACCTATATACATGATCATGCCTAGATATTCTCATAACTATTCGCTTTTCTATCAATTGCTCGACAGTAATTCGTTCACCCACCATAGAATTTGCTATCTTGAGAGAAGCCACTAGTGAAACCTATGGCCCCGGGTCTCTTTCTTATTATATTGCATCTCTTTTATTTACATTGCATCTCGTTTACTATTTTGCAATCTTTACTTTCCAATCTATACAACAAAAATACCAAAATATTTATCTTACTATCTTTATCAGATCTCACTTTTGCGAGTGACCGTGAAGGGATTGACAACCCCTTTATCGCGTTGGTTGCAAGGTTCTTGATTGTTTGTGCAGGTACTAGGTGACTTGTGCGTTGTCTCCTGCTGGATTGTAACATCCCAAATTTTCAATTTGGAATGTTATACATAGGTCATTCATGCATATCATATTTTATTGCATTCCGTTTCTTGATCCTCGAAATCCTAAGCAGCTCAAGGACCCACCGAGAGAGTTGGGGATTTCACGTTTTTCATATGTGAGTTTTATCAAATATTGAAACAAGGATCATTTTGGTTTTAATGATTTTTCTCTCTGAAAATATTTCATATCCAAATATATGAGAGGAGATAATATGACTTCTCCAAAATAAATGAAATATCGGAGGAAAAATATTAAAATCAAATAATAAATTTTATTTGGATTTTTCTGAAATTTTATTTGAATTGGGAAAATCCTCGTTTTCCAAAATTGCATTAGAGGCCCAAATAAATGTTCACTTTGTCCCGCATACTTTTAGAGGACGGGGAAAATTTATTTTAGGGTTTTTGGAGTCTGTTTATTATTTCTTTTCTTCATTTTTCTGCATGTCGGAATATTAAAAAAATGAACCGCCTTACCGGGCCGTGTCCGCCTGGGACACAGACCCGGCCAGCCCTCTTAAAAGGCCGAAGCCCCGAGCCGCCAACCCCCCCACCAGCGCCGCCACCACCGCTAGAGTACGCCGTCGCCACCGTTCCGTTCTACGAGGTAGTCGTCGTTTTTTAAAAAAACCGATCGGTTTTTCGTAAACCTAGATCTCGTTTTTAGAATCGGTTTTATTTCGATTTTCTCGGTTTTTTATTTTGCAGACATTCGTTCGTACGTTCGTTTAACAAACGCCGTTCATCCATTAGTCACAGACAGCGAACGTTCGTTCGTTAGCCTGTTCGTCGGTTTTTCTTTTTCCAGGGTTTTCCGCGATTATTTTCGATCGCGATTTCTGCCCTGATTTTCGTTTTAGTTTGATATTTTCGCTCGTTTATTGGAATGAGGCGATTCAAGCACCTGGATCTTCGTCTCGAAGCCCTCTTTCTGTTTAACCAACTTGAACAAGATTTTGGTACTGTAAAATTTGACCTTAGTCTAGATTAGTAAACGGATCTTGTTTCTTTCACAGTTTGAGTTTCGTTGCTCTGTTTGATTTGATTCTTTTTGGAAACCGGAGTTTTTCAGTTGAACTTTTGGTTAGATCTTCTTATTTGAGATTTACCCGTGCATGTTTGCTTGATTGCTTATGTATGCTATTGTATTTTTGCGATAGAACACCCGGAGTGCGAAGCATGCTACTACGAGTCTTTAGGATTTGCAGATCGTCGGCAAGGCAAGTAACACTTTGATCATACCGCTTTATCACCTAGTTTTTATGCATTAGTTTCAACCCTCACACATTGCATGAGTAGGATCTCTTAACATGTGGGTTTGGGAAGTAGAAGATGAGGTAGAACCGATTACCTGTTTTATTATCAAACCCCTGGGAGTTACTTCTACGTTATGCTTATATTGCCATGCTATGCTCATACACGTGGATTCGGTTTGAGTGTATCCATGACAGATGTGAGATTTTTAATTAATGGTTCAACTTAAGGTGGCAACTTTAATACACATCTGGGTGGATTGCTTGTGGGCACTGATAACCCACAAGTTTAGGGGATCGCAACAGTTTTTGAGGGTAGAGTATTCAACCCAAATTTATTGATTCGACACAAGGGGAGCCAAAGAATATTCTCAAGTATTAGCAGCTGAGTTGTCAATTCAACCACACCTGGAAACTTAGTATCTGAAGCAAAGTGTTTAATATCAAAGTAATATGATAGTAGTGGTAACGGTAGAAAAAGGTAACAGTAGCAAAAATAATGTTTTTGGTATTTTGTAGTGATGATAGCAATAGCAACAGAAAAGTAAATAAGCAAAGAACAATATATGGAAAGCTCGTAGGCAATGGATCAGTGATGGAGAATTATGCCGAATGCGGTTCATCATGTAACAATCATAACATAGGGTGACACAGAACTAGCTCCAATTCATCAATGTAATGTAGGCATGTATTCCGAAAATAGTCATACGTGCTTATGGAAAAGAACTTGCATGGCATCTTTTGTCCTACCCTCCCATGGCAGCGGGGTCCTAATGGAAACTAAGGGATATTAAGGCCTCCTTTTAATAGAGTATCGGAACAAAGCATTAAAACTTAGTGAATACATGAACTCCTCAAACTATGGTCATCACCGGGAGTGGTCTGGATTATTGTCACTTCGGGGTTACCGGATCATAACACATAGTAGGTGACTATTGACTTGCAAAATAGGATTAAGAACTCTCATATCTTGATGAAAACATAATAGGTTCAGATCTGAAATCATGGCACTCGGGCCCTAGTGACAAGCATTAAGCATAGAAAAGTCATAGCAACATCAATCTCAGAACATAGTGGATACTAGGGATCAAACCCTAACAAAACTAACTCGATTACATGATTAATCTCATCCAACCCATCACCGTCCAGCAAGCCTACGATGGAATTACTCACGCACGACAGTGAGCATCATGAAATTGGTGATGGAGGATGGTTGATGATGATGATGGCGACAGATTCCCCTCTCCGGAGCCCCGAACGGACTCCAGATCTGCCCTCCCGCGAGGTTTTAGGGCTTGGCGGCGGCTTCGTATCGTAAAACGCGATGAATTCTTATCTCTGATTTTTTTCTCCCTGAAACCAAATATATAGAGTTGGAGTTGAGGTTGGAGGAGCTCCAGGGGGCCCACGAGGTAGGGGGGCACGCCCTAGGGGGGCCCCACCCTCTAGGACAAGTGGTGGGCCCCCTGGTCTTCATCTTTTGCAAGGATTTTTTTATTATTTCTGAAACAATGTTCCGTGAAGTTTTAGATCATTCCGTAACTTTTGTTTCTGCACATATATAACACCATGGTAATTCTACTGAAAATAGCGTCAGTCCGGGTTAGTTCCATTCAAACATGCAAGTTAGAGTCCAAAACAAGGGCAAAAGTGTTTGGAAAAGTAGATACGACGGAGACGTATCAACTCCCCCAAGCTTAAAACTTTGCTTGTCCTCAAGCAATTCAGTTGATAAACTGAAAGTGATAAAGAAGAACTTTTACAAACTCTGTTTGCTCTTGTTGTTGTAAATATGTAAAGCCAGCATTCAAGTTTTCGGCAAAGATTATGACTAACCACATTCACAATAACGCTTAGGTCTCATGTTTACTCATATCAATGGCATAATCAACTGGCGAGCAATAATAATAAATCCCGGATGACAACACTTCCTCAAAACAATCATAATATGATATAACAAGATGGTATCTCATTAGCCCTTTCTGAGACCGCAAAACATAAATGGAGAGCACCTTTAAAGATCAAGGACTGACTAAACATTGTAATTCATGGAAAAAGAGATCCAGTCAAGTCATACTCAATGTAAACTAACAGTACTGAATGCAAATGACAGCGGTGCTCTCCAACTGGTGCTTTTTAATAAGAGGATGATGACTCAGCATAAAAGTAAATTGATAGGCCCTTCGCAGAGGGAAGAAGGGATTTGTAGAGGTGCCAGAGCTCATTTTTGAAATAGAGGTGAATAATATTTTGAGCAGTATACTTTAATTGTCAACATAACAACCAAGAGATGGCAATATCTTCCATGCTACACACATTATAGGCGGTTCCCAAACAGAATGGTAAAGTTTATACTCCCCCTCCACCAACAAGCATCAATCCATGGCTTGCTCAAAACAATGAGTGACTCCAACTAACAAGAGTCCCAGGGGGAGTTTTTTGTTTGCAATTATTTTGATTTGATTTGCATAAAGCATGGGACTGGGCATCCCGGTGACCAGCCACTTTCTCGTGAGTGAGGAGCGGAGTCCACTCCTCTTGAGAATAACCCGCCTAACATGGAAGATACGGATAGCCCTAGTTGATACATGAGCTATTCGAGCATACAAAACAGTATATTTATTTGAAGGTTTAGAGTTTGGCACATACAAATTTACTTGGAACGGCAGGTAGATACCGTATATAGGTAGGTATGGTGGACTCATATGGAATAACTTTGGGGTTTTATGGAGTTGGATGCACAAACAGTATTCCCGCTTAGTATAGGTGAAGGCTAGCAAAAGACTGGGAAGCGACTAGCTAGAGAGAGGCAACAGTCATGAACATGCATTAAAATTAATCAACACCGAATGCAAGCATGAGTAGGATATAATCCATCATGAACATAAATATCGTGAAGGCTATGTTGGTTTTGTTTCAACTACATGCGTGAACATGCGCCAAGTCAAGTCACTTAAACCATTCAGATGAGGATACCACCCTATCATACCACATCACAACCATTTTAATAGCATGTTGGCACGCTAGGTAAACCATTATAGGCTCCTAGATGATCAAGAATGGTACAAGAAACTATGATCTCTAGTTGTCATCGCAAACATGTTTATTCATAATAGGCTCAATCAAGAATGATGAACTAATCATATTTACAAAAACAAGAGAGGTCGAGTTCATACCAGCTTTTCTCATCTCAGTCAGTCCATCATATATCGTCATAATTGCCTTTCACTTGCATGACCGAATGATGTGGATAATAATAAGAATACACGTGCATTGGACTAAGCTGGAATCTGCAAGCATTCAATAAACAGGAGAAGACAAGGCAATATGGGCTCTTTTTGTCAGATCAACAATAATGCATATAAGAGCCACTTCAACAATTTAATTATGGTCTTCTCCTATCGACCCCCAAAGAAAAGAAAAGAAATAAAACTATTTACATGGGAAATCTCCCAACAAGCAAAAGAAGAATGAGAAATCTTTTTGGGTTTTCTTTTTTTAATTACTACTACAAGCATGGAAAGTAAACTAATTAAAAGCTACAACTATTTTTTGGTTTTTCTTACGGTTTATTAAACACACAAGAAGAAAGCATAAAAGGAAAATAAACTAGCATGGATGATACAATGAAAAAGTATGAGCACCGACATCTAGCAATGAGTGTGTGAACATGAATATAATGTCGGTGAGAAATACGTACTCCCCCAAGCTTAGGCTTTTGGCCTAAGTTGGTCTATGGCCACAGTTGGCCTGCCGGATATCCATAATAATAGTTGGGGTGGTACTGAGATGCAGCGGCTATCGCCTCCTGAGCTATAGCGTGGCGATGAGTGGCCTCCGCCCTCCTCTCGTACTCATCTGCCTCCTCTCTGGTGATAACATATCTTCCTTTTGCCTGATAATCAAAGAAGGCAGGAGCAGGGAGAGTAATACGGACAGCAGGACATATATCAAAGATTAAGCGATACTAGAGAGGTGATTCATTCCTCTTGACAAACTAGTGGTGAACCATAGCATTAAAGTCTAGATAAGCAGGAGGTAATTCAATATCATCTTCGCGTATGGCTATACCAAGAAAATTAGCTATGCGGGTTGCATAAATTCCACCAAAGAAATTCCACCAAAGAAATCTCCATTAAGGCTATACCAAGAAAATTAGCTATGCGGGTATAGAGAGTTGTGTTTTCTAAATTCACCCATCACATGCTCATCAAAAGGAATCCACTAACAAGGTTGATCAGGTCTTGTTAACAAACTCATTCCGAATAACATGGAACCAGAGAATTTTGGAATAACACTAGCTTACCTCAACGGGGCTATGCATGTCCCCAACAATAAGAATGTCATATTTCTTATTGTCAGTAGGAAGAGGAAATTCAAAACCTCCAATAGTAATTGTTGAAATTTTTCCAATAAAATTGATACTGTGGACTTGAGGTTGTTCCCTCGGAAAGTGTACCGTATGCTCATTACCATTAACATGAGAAGTGACATTGCTTTTGGTGCAATCAATAACAGCCCCTGCAGTATTCAAAAACGGTCTTCCAAGAATAATAGACATACTATCGTCCTCGGGAATATCAAGAATAACAAAGTCCGTTAAAATAGTAATGTTTGCAACTACAACAGGCACATCCTCACAAATACCGACAGGTATAGCAGTTGATTTATTAGCCATTTGCAAAGATATTTCAGTAGGTGTCAACTTATTCAAATCAAGTCTACGATATAAAGAGAGAGGCATAACACTAACACCGACTCCAAGATCACATAAAGCAGTTTTAACATAGTTTCTTTTAATGGAGCATGGTATAGTGGGTACTCCTGGATCTCCAAGTTTCTTTGGTATTCCACCCTTCAAAGTATAATTAGCAAGCATGATGGAAATTTCAACTTCCGGTATCTTTATCTTATTTGTAACAATTTCTTTCATATACTTAGCATAAGGATTCATTTTGAGCATATCAGTTAATCGCATACACAAAAAGATAGGTCTAATCATTTCAGCAAAGCGCTCAAAATCCTCATCATCCTTTTTCTTGGATGGTTTGGGAGTAAAAGGCATGGGTTTCTGAACCCATGGTTCTCTTTCTTTACCATGTTTCCTAGCAAAAAAATATTTCTTATCATAACGTTGATTCTTTGATTGTGGGTTATCAAGATCAACAGCAGGTTCAATTTCTATATCATTATCATTACTAGGTTGAGCATCATCATGAACATTATTATTAGCATTATCACTTGTTTCAGGTTCATTACCAGGTTTTGTTTTAGCATCAGAAATAGAGATATCATTTGGATTCACAGGTGTTTCAGTAACAGGTTCACTAGAAGCATGCAAAGTCCTATCATTTTCTTTTTCTTCCTTTTAGAAGGACTAGGTGCATCTATATTATTTCTCTGAGAATCTTGCTCAATTTTCTTAGGGCGGCCTTCAGGATACAAAGGTTCCTGATTCATTCTACCAATTCTAGTAGCCACTCTAACAGCATAATCATTATCCTTACTATTCAATTCATTGAGCAAATCATTTTGAGCTTTAAGTACTTGTTCTACTTGAGTGGTAACCATAGAAGCATGTTTACTAATAAGTTTAAGTTCACCTTTGACATTAGCCATATAATCACCCAAGTGTTCCAGCATATTTGAATTGCATTTCAATTGTCTACCAAAATAAGCATTAAAATCTTCTTGCTTAGCCATAAATTTATCAAACTCATCTAAGCATGGGCTAGCAAACTTAGTAAATGGAATTTCAGCTTTATCATATATGTAGAGAGAATTTACCTTTACTACCTGTGTCGGGTTATCAAGACCATGAGTTTCTTCAATAGGTAATGGATTAAGATCATATGTTTCTTCAACAGGCGGTAAATTAAGACCATGTATTTCTTCAATAGGAGGTAAATCCTTAACATCTTCAGCTTTAATAACTTTTTCTTCCATAGATTTCTTTTCCTCTTGCATATCTTCAGGACTGAGAAATAGAATACCCCTTTTCTTCGGAGTTGGTTTAGGAATAGACTCAGGAGCTGGCTCAGGAAGTGTACAATTACTTTCATTTGTCAACATATTATTCAATATAATTTCAGCTTCATCCGGTGTTCTTTCCCTGAAAACAGAACCAGCACAACTATCCTGGTAATCTCTGGAAGCATCGGATAGTACATTATAAAAGATATCAAGTATTTCATTTTTCTTAAGAGGATGATCAGGCAAAGCATTAAGTAATTGGAGAAGCCTGCCCCAAGCTTGTGGGAGACTCTCTTCTTCAATTTGCACAAAATTATATATATCCCTTAAAGCAGCTTGTTTCTTATGTGCAGGGAAATATTTAGCAAAGAAGTAATAAATCATATCCTGGGGACTACGCACACAACCAGGATCAAGAGAATTAAACCATATCTTAGCATCACCCTTTAATGAGAACGGAAATATTTTAAGGACATAAAAGTAGCGAGTTCTCTCATCATTAGTGAACAGGGTAGCTATATCATTTAATTTAGTTAGATGTGCCACAACAGTTTCAGATTCATAGCCATGAAAAGGATCAGATTCAACCAAAGTAATTATATCAGGATCAACCGAGAATTCATAATCCTTATCAGTAACACAGATAGGTGAAGTAGCAAAAGCAGGGTCAGGTTTCATTCTAGCATTAAGAGATTGCTGCTTCCATTTAGCTAATAACCTCTTGAGTTCATATCTATATTTGCAAGCTAAAATAGCTAAAGAGGCTTCTTTATCAAAAATATAACCCTTAGGAATAACAGGTGAGTCTTCATCATCACTTTCATCAGTATTATCAGATTCAATATTTTCATTCTCTCTAACCCTAGCAAGTTGTTCATCAAGAAATTCACCAAGTGAAACAGTAGTATCAAGCATATAAGTAGTTTCATCATAAGTATCATGCATAGAAGAAGTGGCATCATCAATAACATGCGACATATCAGAACGAATAGCAGAAGCAGGTTTAGGTGTCGCAAGCTTACTCAAAACAGAAGGTGAATCAAGTGCAGAGCTAGATGGGAGTTCCTTACCTCCCCTCGTAGTTGAGGGATAAATCTTGGTTTTTGGATCTCTCAAGTTCTTCATAATGATAAGCAGATATAAATCCCAAGTGACACAAAGAATAGAGCTATGCTCCCCGGCAACGGCGCCAGAAAATAGTCTTGATAACCCACAAGTTTAGGGGATCGCAACTGTTTTCAAGGGTAGAGCCAAAGAATATTCTCAAGTATTAGCAGCTGAGTTGTCAATTCAACCACACCTGGAAACTTAGTATCTGCAGCAAAGTGTTTAGTAGCAAAGTAATATGATAGCAGTGGTAACGGTAGCAAAAAAATGTTTTTGGTATTTTGTAGTGATGATAGCAATAGCAACGGAAAAGTAAATAAGCGAAGAACAATATATGGAAAGCTCATAGGCAATGGATCAGTGATGGAGAATTATGAAGGAAATATGCCCTAGAGGCAATAATAAAGTTATTATTTATTTCCTTGTATCATGATAAATGTTTATTATTCATGCTAGAATTGTATTAACTGGAAACATAATACATGTGTGAATACATAGACAAACAGAGTGTCACTAGTATGCCTCTACTTGACTAGCTCGTTGATCAAAGATGGTTATGTTTCCTAACCATAGACATGAGTTGTTATTTGGTTAACGGGATCACATCATTAGGAGAATGATGTGATTGACTTGACCCATTCCATTAGCTTATTACTTGATCATTTAGTTTGTTGCTATTGCTTTCTTCATAACTTATATATGTTCCTATGACTATGAGATTATGAAACTCTCGTTTACCGGAGGAACACTTTGTGTGCTACCAAACGTCAAAATGTAACTGGGTGATTATAAAGGTGCTCTACAGGTGTCTCTGAAGGTATTTGTTGGGTTGGCGTATTTCAAGATTAGGATTTTTCACTTTGATTGTCGGAGAGGTATCTCTGGGCCCTCTCGGTAATGCACATCACTCAAGCCTTGCAAGCATTGCAACTAATAAGTTAGTTTCAGGATGATGTATTACGGAACGAGTAAAGAGACTTGCCAGTAACGAGATTGAACTAGGTATTGAGATACCGACGATCGAATCTCGGGCAAGTAACATACCGATGACAAAGGGAACAACATATATTGTTATGCGGTCTGACCGATAAAGATCTTCGTAGAATATGTAGGAGCCAATATGAGCATCTAGGTTCCGCTATTGGTTATTGACTGGAGACGTGTCTCGGTCATGTCTACATAGTTCTCGAACCCGTAGGGTCCGCACGCTTAAAGTTCGGTGACGATCGTAATTAGGGTTTATTGTGTTTTGATGTACCGAAGGTTTTTCGGTGTCCCGGATGTGATCACAGACATGACGAGGAGTCTCGAAATGGTCGATACATAAAGATTGATATATTGGAAGCCTATATTTGGATATCGGAAACGTTCCGGGTGAAATCAGGATTTTACCGGAGTACCGGGGCGTTACTGGGCCTACATGGGCCCTAAGGGAGAAGAGGAGGGCCGGCTAGGGCAGGCCGCGCGCCCCCTCCCCCCTAGTCCGAATAGGACAAGGAAGGGGGGCGGCGCCCCCCTTTCCTCTTTCTCCCTTCTCCCTTCCTTTTCCAACAAGGCAAAGAGGGGGGAGTCCTACTCCCGGTAGGAGTAGGACTCCTCCAGGCGCACCCCTTGGGCCGGCCGCACCTCCCCCTCTCCCTCCTTTATATACGGGGGCAAGGGGGCACCCCATGACACACAAGTTGATCTTCATGATCGTTCCTTAGCCGTGTGCGGTGCCCCCTTCCACCATATTCCACCTCGGTCATATCGTAGCGGAGCTTAGGCGAAGCCCTACGTCGGTAGAACATCATCACCGTCATCACGCCGTCGTGCTGACGAAACTCTCCCTCAACACTTTGCTGGATCGGAGCTCGAGGGACGGCACCGAGTTGAACGTGTGCAAAACTCGGAGGTGTCGTACGTTCGGTACTTGGATCGGTCGGATCGGGAAGACGTACAACTACTTCCTCTACGTTGTGTCAACGCTTCCGTTGCCGGTCTACGAGGGTACGTGGACAACACTCTCCCCTCTCATTGCTATGCATCGCCATGATCTTGCGTGTGCGTAGGAGAATTTTGAAATTACTACGTTCCCCAACAGTGGCATCCGAGCCTAGGTTTTATGCGTTGATGTTATGCTCGAGTAGAACACAAGTGAGTTGTGGGCGATATAAGTCATACTACTTACCAGCATGTCATACTTTGGTTCGGCGGTATTGTTGGATGAAGCGGCCCGGACCGACATTACGCGTATGCTTACGCGAGACTGGTTCTCCCGACATGCTTTGCACACAGGTGGCTGGCGGGTGTCAGTTTCTCCAACTTTAGTTGAACCAAGTGTGGCTACACCCGGTCCTTGCGAAGGTTAAAACAACACCAACTTGACAAACTATCATTGTGGTTTTGATGAGTAGGTAAGAACGGTTCTTGCTAAGCCCGTAGCAGCCACATAAAACTTGCAACAACAAAGTAGAGGACGTCTAACTTGTTTTTGCAGGGCATGTTGTGATGTGATATGGTCAAGACATGATGCTAAATTTTATTGTATGAGATGATCATGTTTTGTAACCGAGTTATCAGCAACTGGCAGGAGCCATATGGTTGTCGCTTTATTGTATGCAATACAATCGCGCTGTAATGCTTTACTCTATCACTAAGCGGTAGCGATAGTCGTGGAAGCATAAGATTGGCGAGACGACAACGATGCTACGATGGAGATCAAGGTGTCGCGCCGGTGACGATGGTGATCATGACGGTACTTCAGAGATGGAGATCACAAGTACAAGATGATGATGGCCATATCATATCACTTATATTGATTGCATGTGATGTTTATCTTTTATGCATCTTATCTTGCTTTGATTGACGGTAGCATTATAAGATGATCCCTCACTAAATTATCAAAGTATAAGTGTTCTCCCTGAGTATGCACCATTGCAAAAGTTCTTCGTGCTGAGACACCACGTGATGATCGGGTGTGATAGGCTCTACGTTCAAATACAACGGGTGCAAAATAGTTGCACACGCGGAATACTCAGGTTAAACTTGACGAGCCTAGCATATAACAGATATGGCCTCGGAATATGGAGACCGAAAGGTCGAGCATGAATCATATAGTAGATATGATCAACATATTGATGTTCACCATTGATACTACTCCATCTCACGTGATGATCGAACATGGTTTAGTTGATTTGGATCACGTGATCACTTAGAGGATTAGAGGGATATCTTTCTAAGTGGGAGTTCTTAAGTAATATGATTAATTGAACTTAAATTTATCATGAACTTAGTACCTGATAGTATCTTGCTTGTCTATGTTTGATTGTAGATAGATGGCTCGTGCTGTTGTTACGTTGAATTTTAATGTGTTCCTTGAGAAAGCAAAGTTGAAAGATGATGGTAGCAATTACACAGACTGGGTCCGTAACTTGAGGATTATCCTCATTGTTGCACAGAAGAATTACGTCCTGGAAGGACCGCTAAGTGCCAAGCCTGCTGTAGGAGCAACACCAGATGTTATGAACGTCTGGCAGAGCAAAGCTGATGACTACTTGATAGTTCAGTGTGCCATGCTTTACGTCTTAGAACCGGGTCTTCAAGGACGTTTTGAACGTCATGGAGCATATGAGATGTTCCAGGAGTTGAAGTTAATATTTCAAGCAAATGCCCGGATTGAGAGATATGAAGTCTCCAATAAGTTCTATAGCTGCAAGATGGAGGAGAATAGTTCTGTCAGTGAACATATACTCAAAATGTCTGGGTATCATAATCACTTGACTCAACTGGGGGTTAATCTTCCTGTTGATAGTGTCATTGACAGAGTTCTTCAATCACTGCCACCAAGCTACAAAAGCTTCATGATGAACTATAATATGCAAGGGATGAATAAGACTATTCCCGAGCTCTTCGCGATGCTAAAAGCCGCGGAGGTAGAAATCAAGAAGGAGCATCAAGTGTTGATGGTCAATAAGACCACCAGTTTCAAGAAAAAGGGCAAAGGGAAGAAGAAAGGGAACTTCAAGAAGAATAGCAAACAAGTTGCTGCTCAGGAGAAGAAACCCAAGTCTGGACCTAAGCCTGAGACTGAGTGCTTCTACTGCAAGTAGACTGGTCACTGGAAGTTGAACTGCCCCAAGTATTTGGCGGATAAGAAGGATGGCAAAGTGAACAAAGGTATATGTGATATACATGTTATTGATGTGTACCTTACTAATGCTCGCAGTAGCACCTGGGTATTTGATACTGGTTCTGTTGCTAACATTTGCAACTCGAAACAGGGGCTACGGATTAAGAAAAGATCGGCTAAGAACGAGGTGACGATGCACGTGGGAAATGGTTCCAAAGTCGATGTGATCGCGGTCGGCACGCTACCTCTACATCTACCTTCGGGATTAGTATTAGACCTAAATAATTGTTATTTGGTGCCAGCGTTGAGCATGAACATTATATCTGGATCTTGTTTGATGCGAGACGGTTATTCATTTAAATCAGAGAATAATGGTTGTTCTATTTATATGAGTAATATCTTTTATGGTCATGCACCCTTGAAGAGTGGTCTATTTTTTATGAATCTCGATAGTAGTGATACACATATTCATAATGTTGAAATCAAAAGATGCAGAGTTGATAATGATAGTGCAACTTATTTGTGGCACTGCCATTTAGGTCATATCGGTGTAAAGCGCATGAAGAAACTCCATACTGATGGACTTTTGGAACCACTTGATTATGAATCACTTGGTACTTGTGAACCATGCCTCATGGGTAAGATGACTAAAATGCTGTTCTCCGGTACTATGGAGAGAGCAATGGATTTGTTGGAAATCATACATACAGATGTATGTGGTCCAACGAATGTTGAGGCTCGTGGCGGATATCGTTATTTTCTCACCTTCATAGATGATTTAAGCAGATATGGGTATATCTACTTAATGAAACATAAGTCTGAAACATTTGAAAAGTTCAAAGAATTTCAGAGTGAAGTTGAAAATCATCGTAACAAGAAAATAAAGTTTCTACGATCTGATCATGGAGGAGAATATTTGAGTTACGAGTTTGGCCTACATTTGAAACAATGCGGAATAGTTTCGCAACTCACGCCACCCGGAACACCACAGCGTAATGGTGTGTCCAAACGTCGTAATCGTACTTTACTAGATATGGTGCGATCTATGATGTCTCTTACTGATTTACCGCTATCGTTTTGGGGTTATGCTTTAGAGACGGCTGCATTCACGTTAAATAGGACACCATCGAAATCCGTTGGGATGACGCCTTATGAACTGTAGTTTGGCAAGAAACCAAAGTTGTCATTTCTGAAAGTTTGGGGCTGTGATGCTTATGTGAAAAAGCTTCAACCTGATATGCTCGAACCCAAATAATAGAAATGTGTCTTCATAGGATACCCAAAGGAGACTGTTGGGTACACCTTCTATCACAGATCTGAAGGCAAGACTTTTGTTGCTAAATTCAGAGTTTTTCTAGAGAAGGAGTTTCTCTCGAAAGAAGTGAGTGGGAGAAAAGTAGAACTTGATGAGGTAACTGTACATGCTCCCTTATTGGAAAGTAGTACATCATAGAAACCGGTTTCTGTGACACCTACACCAATTAGTGAGGAAGCTAATGATAATGATCATGAAACTTTAGATCAAGTTACTACCGAACCTCGTAGATCAACCAGAGTAAGATCCGCACTAGAGTGGTACGGTAATCCTGTTCTGGAAGTCATGCTACTAGATCATGATGAACCTACGAACTATGAAGAAGCGATGGTGAGCCCAGATTCCGCAAAATGGCTAGAAGCCATGAAATCTGAGATGGGATCCATGTATGAGAACAAAGTGTGGACTTTGGTTGACTTGCCCGTTGATCGGCAAGCAATTGAGAATAAATGGATCTTCAAGAAGAAGACTAGTGCTGACAGTAATGTTACTGTCTACAAAGCTCGAATTGTTGCGAAAGGTTTTCGACAAGTTCATGGGATTGACTACGATGAGACCTTCTTACCCGTAGCGATGCTTAAGTCTGTCCGAATCATGTAAGCAATTGCAGCATTTTATGATTATGGAACTTGGCAAATGGATGTCAAAACTGCATTCCTGAATTGATTTCTAGAAGAAGAGTTTTATATGATGCAACCAGAAGGTTTTGTCGATCCAAAGGGAGCTAACAAAGTGTGCAAGCTCCAGCGATCCATTTATGGACTAGTGCAAGCCTCTCGGAGTTAGAATAAACGCTTTGATAGTGTGATCAAAGCATTTGGTTTTATACAGACTTTTGGAGAAGCCTGTATTTACAAGAAAGTGTGTGGGAGCTCTGTAGCATTTCTGATATTATATTTGGATGACATATTATTGATTGGAAATAATATAGAATTTCTGGATAGCATAAAGGGATACTTGAATCAGAGTTTTTCAATGAAAGACCTCGGTGAAGCTGCTTACATATTGGGCATTAAGATCTATAGAGATAGATCAAGACGCTTAATTAGACTTTCACAAAGCACATACCTTGACAAAGTTTTGAAGAAGTTCAAAATGGATCAAGCAAAGAAAGGGTTCTTGCCTGTGTTACAAGGTGTGAAGTTAAGTAAGACTCAATGTCCGACCACTGTAGAAGATAGAGAGAAAATGAAAGATGTTCCCTATGCTTCAGCCATAGGCTCTATCATGTATGCAATGTTGTGTACCAGACCTGATGTGTGCCTTGCTATAAGTCTAGCAGGGAGGTACCAAAATAATCCAGGAATGGGTCAGTGGACAGCGGTCAAGAACATCCTGAAGTATCGGAAAAGAACTAAGGATATGTTTCTCGTATATGGAGGTGACAAAGAGCTCATCGTAAATGGTTACGTTGATGCAAGCTTTGACACTGATCTGGACGATTCTAAATCGCAAACCGGATACGTGTTTACATTAAACGGTCGAGCTGTCAGTTGGTGCAGTTCTAAACAAAGCGTCGTGGCGGGATCTACATGTGAAGCGGAGTACATAGCTGCTTCGGAAGCAGCAAATGAAGGAGTCTGGATGAAGCAGTTCATATCCGATCTAGGTGTCATACCTAGTGCATTGGGTCCAATGAAAATCTTTTGTGGCAATACTGGTGCAATTGCCTTGGCAAAGGAATCCAGATTTCACAAGAGAACCAAGCACATATAGAGAAGCTTCAATTCCATTTGGGAATTAGTCCAAGTGGGAGACATAGATATTTGCAAGATACATACGGATCTGAATATTGCAAACCCGCTGACTAAGCCTCTTCTGCGAGAAAAACATGATCAGCACCAAGGCTCCATGGGTGTTAGAATCATTACTGTGTAATCTAGATTATTGACTCTAGTGCAAGTAGGAGACTGAAGGAAATA
This sequence comes from Triticum urartu, assembly GCF_003073215.2. NCBI lineage: Eukaryota > Viridiplantae > Streptophyta > Magnoliopsida > Poales > Poaceae > Triticum > Triticum urartu. Next base: position 268,534,638 of record NC_053022.1, read on the forward strand.
TGCCCTAGAGGCAATAATAAAGTTATTATTTATTTCCTTGTATCATGATAAATGTTTATTATTCATGCTAGAATTGTATTAACCGGAAACATAATACATGTGTGAATACATAGACAAACAGAGTGTCACTAGTATGCCTCTACTTGACTAGCTCGTTGATCAAAGATGGTTATATTTCCTAACCATAGACATGAGTTGTTATTTGGTTAACGGGATCACATCATTAGGAGAATGATGTGATTGACTTGACCCATTCCATTAGCTTAGCACTTGATCGTTTAGTTTGTTGCTATTGCTTTCTTCATAAATTATATATGTTCCTATGACTATGAGATTATGCAACTCCCGTTTACCGGAGGAACACTTTGTGTGCTACCAAACGTCACAACGTAACTGGGTGATTATAAAGGTGCTCTACAGGTGTCTCCGAAGGTATTTGTTGGGTTGGCGTATTTCGAGATTAGGATTTGTCACTCCGATTGTCGGAGAGGTATCTCTGGGCCCTCTCGCTAATGCACATCACTCAAGCCTTGCAAGAATTGCAACTAACAAGTTAGTTGCGGGATGATGTATTACGGAACGAGTAAAGAGACTTGCCGGTAACGAGATTGAACTAGGTATTGAGATACCGATGATCGAATCTCGGGCAAGTAACATACCGATGACAAAGGGAACAATGTATATTGTTATGCGGTCTGACCGATAAAGATCTTCGTAGAATATGTAGGAGCCAATATGAGCTTCCAGGTTCTGCTATTGGTTATTGACCGGAGACGTGTCTCGGTCATGTATACATAGTTCTCGAACCCATAGGGTCCGCACGGTTAAAGTTCGGTGACGATCGTAATTAGGGTTTTTTGTGTTTTGATGTACCGAAGGTTGTTTGGTGTCCCGGATGTGATCACGGACATGACGAGGAGTCTCGAAATGGTCGAGACATAAAGATTGATATATTGGAAGCCTATATTTGGATATCAGAAACGTTCTAGGTGAAATCGGGATTTTATCGGAGTACCGGGGGGTTACCAGAACTCCTCGGGGGTTATTGGGCCTACATGCGCCGTAAGGGAGAAGAGGAGGGCCGGCGAGGGCAGGCCGCGAACCCCCTCCCCCCTATCCCGAATAGGACAAGGAAGGGGGGGGCGGCGCCCCCTTTCCTCTTTCTCCCTTCCCCCTTCCTTTTCCAGCAAGACAAGAGGGGGGAGTCCTACTCTCGGTGGGAGTAGGAATCCTCCAGGCGCACCCCTTGGGCCGGCTGCACCTCCCCCTCTCCCTCCTTTATATACGGGGGCAAGGGGGCACCCCGTGACACACAAGTTGATCTTCGTGATCGTTCCTTAGCTATGTGCGGTGCCCCCTTCCAACATATTCCACCTCGTTCATATCGTAGCGGTGCTTAGGCGAAGCCCTTCGTCGGTAGAACATCATCACCGTCATCACGCCGTCATGTTGACGAAACTATCCCTCAACACTTTGCTGGATCGGAGCTCGAGGGACGTCACCGAGTTGAACGTGTGCAGAACTCGGAGGTGCCATACGTTCGGTACTTGGATCGGTCGGATCGGGAAGACGTACGACTACTTCCTCTACATTGTGTCAATGCTTCCGTTGCCGGTCTACGAGGGTACGTAGACAACACTCTCCCCTCTCGTTGCTATGCATCACCATGATCTTGCGTGTGCGTAGGAAAATTTTGAAATTACTACGTTCCCCAACAAATTATGCCGGATGCGGTTCATCATGTAACAATCATATCATAGGGTGACACAGAACTAGCTCCAATTCATCAATGTAATGTAGGCATGTATTCTGAATATAGTCATACGTGCTTATGGAAAAAACTTGCATGACATCTTTTGTCCTACCCTCCCGTGGAAGCGGGGTCCTAATGGAAACTAAGGGATATTAAGGCCTCCTTTTAATAGAGTACCAGAACAAAGCATTAGCACATAGTGAATACATGAACTCCTCAAACTATGGTCATCACCAGTAAGTATCCCGATTATTGTAACTTCGGGGTTAACGGATCATAACACATAATAGGTGACTATAGACTTGCAAGATAGGATCAAGAACTCTCATATATTGATGAAAACATAATAGGTTCAGATCTGAAATCATGGCACTCGGGCCCTGGTGACAAGCATTAAGCATAGCAAAGTCATAGCAACATCAATCTCAGAACATAGTGGATACTAGGGATCAAACCCTAACAAAACTAACTCGATTACATGATAAATCTCATCCAACCCATCACTGTCCAACAAGCCTACGATGGAATTACTCACGCTCGGCGGTGAGCATCATGAAATTGGTGATGGAGGATGGTTGATGATGACGATGGCGACGGATTCCCCTCTCCGGAGCCCCGAACGGACTCCAAATCAGCCCTTTCAAGAGGTTTTAGGGCTTGGCGGCGGCTCCGTATCGTAAAACGCAATGAATTCTTCTCTCTGATTTTTTTCTCCCTGAAACCAAATATATAGAGTTGGAGTTGAGGTCGGAGGAGCTCCAGGGGGCCCATGAGGTAGGGGGCGCGCCCTAGGGGGCAGGCGCAACCCCACCCTCGTGGACAGGTGGTTGGCCCCCTGGTCTTCATCTTTTGCAAGGATTTTTTTTATTTTTCTGAAACGATGTTCCGTGAAGTTTCAGGTCATTCCGAGAACTTTTGTTTCTGCACATAAATAACACCAAGGTAATTATGCTAAAAACAGCGTCAGTCCGGGCTAGTTCCATTCAAATCATGGAAGTTAGAGTCCAAAACAAGGGCAAACGTGTTTGGAAAAGTAGATACGAAGGAGACGTATCAGGCACCTGGAGAATCCAGTGTTGTCCTAGGATATCCCGGAGTACCTGTGTGATCATCCTGCGGTCCGCCACCCAGGCTCGAAGGGATCATAAGATTATTCATGCTAGAAACTTCCATGTGCAGCCACAAGCCATTATGGGCTCTGGCATAGTTGAGTATGTTGTGTGACCTCTTTCAGTGGTGGGCTAGCAGATGTAGGGGAAATTAGGTGTAACGGTCCACCCAGAGTAAAGAGTTAATGCTTCTGAAAGACTGTGTCTCGGTCATCCATTTCTCAAACACCCTGTAGTGCGAGAAATCCAATGGAGATCGAGTCTTGTGGGGAAAAGTGCACAAACCTCTGCAGAGTGTACAAACTAATCATGGTTAGCCGTGTCCGTGGTCATGGACAATTTTGAGTATCTGGTACTTGAGTTATTGATTTGATCTCATCACTCTAAGTTAATTTGGTGGGTTATGATTACTTTAATTGGGATTGAGTTGGAGGAACCTTCTCAATGATGTTTCAACCACCATGATAGTTAAATAAAATTTATTCCTTTGTTGTAGGGAAAAATTGGTTTTTCGCAAAACAATATAACCTTAGAGCCTCCACCAGCCATATATGCATGTAGTGGTAACATTTATCTATTCATTGCTATACCTTGTTATATTGCCAGCATATTCCATGTGCTGACCCATTTTTGGGATGCAACATATCATGTTGCAGACTTTTCAGACGAGGAGTAAGGTGCGATAGGCCGTTTGTCATGCACTCAGCTATGCCGTTGGAGTTGATGGACTCACTTTGTTAACCAAGCCTTCCGCTGTTATCTTATTTAGATGGCCTTAAGCCATATTTATTGTAATAAGTTCTCTTTTGAGACATCCGTTGTAATAAATGTGTGATTGCTACTCTGTTATAAATCCTTCGAGTATTGTGTGTGTCAGCATTACCGATCCAGGGATGACACTGAAGCACAGAGACTTGACAGTCTGAGGTTGGGTCATTACAAGATGGTATTAGAGAACACAATGAATGTAGGACACGACCACTAAGAAAAGCCATAGGTCACTCTTCTCTACTCATTTCTGACTCCTCTCCATTTTGTACTCTTTAGGATGGCGGACTCAAGAAACAAGTTTGCACAACCGGATGAAGACACACCCTTTGGACGACACTTGAAGGAAGTCACTAGATACCTGAACATCGGAATACCAAGCTTCACTTGGACCTACACCGCCACCTTACCAGAAGAGGAGCGATGGATGATTCAAGTTCAAGTTCCAGGAAGGACATTCACGCTAGTTACGGAGCCCATAGAATTCTCCTTTGATGCACCAACCTGGAGTCTCGGAAAGAGCATGGCAGCTCACATCGCCATAGGACGCATCGGTGAAGTTTACCACAAGGAGCTTAAGGACACTATGTACCAGATATGTGCGCACCGAGATGAGCAATGGGAGATGATCACCACCAGGAAGGAAAGGTCCATTGCAGCATTCATCCAGGAATTAAACCATCACCTTCGTCGCCAGGAGAACCAGATGTGCGCAAGCATGATAGATTTGAAGAAGGCGATGACTAGGATCACAGAGCTAGAAGAGGAGCTTAAGTCTACACGCGATGGATATGAGGAGGAAATGATGATACTAGTGGATATGAATGACGACCTAACCAGGAAGCTAGGATTTTTCATGGGAGACCCCGCGCCAGGAGGAGAAGACGACGAACCTAAGGAGATTCGTTCTGAAGACTACATCATCATCGACGACACCGACTCTGACCCCGATGATAGTGATGATGATTATGAAGACGAAGCTGGAGCAGATACCATGTAGTCTTCCACCGATCAAAATTTCTAGTAGACCACCATATGATTCGTAGTATTCCCCATGTATATAGTATAGTATGAGCACTGTAAAGATAGTTAGATCGATGGTATGCCCTTGCTTGATTGATTGAGTGATATGATATGATTGTGTTTGTCTCATGTGCATATGGGTAGTGTTCTCCTTAGACCTCATTCTATTCTAATCTCTTCCCTCTAAACCCATCAGATGCCTCGGAGACGTGACCCCGGATTTTCTTTTCCACCGGAGCTCACTCAGTTGATCCAGTAGCAAAATACACTGATGCAGTTGCTAGTTCAGAACCAAGGTAGCAACAACAACAACCCTCCGCCACCACCACCAGTTGACAACTTAGCCCGCTTTCTGAGGTCACAGTCGCCGGTGTTTTCCAGTAGCACCGAGCCCATAGTTGCGGATGATAGGCTACGTAGGATTGGAAGGGAGTTAACCACTACCGGTTGCACAGATGCGAACAAGGTGCATTTTGCCGCACACCAATTGGATGGACCCACAGCCGCATGGTGGGAGAATTACACAGCCACTTTTCCCATAGCCAATGTCACTTGGGAGCAGTTTCAGCAAGCTTTCCGCACAGCCCATGTCTCAACTGGAGCTATGAGCATGAAGCAGCGTGAGTTTCGCAACTTACGCCAGGGGAATCGTACTGTAGGCCAGTACGTGGAGGAGTTTAGTAAGTTATCTCGTTACGCCCCAGATGATGTGGCCACGGATGCCGCGAAGCAGGAGAAGTTTATGGAAGGACTGAATGATGAGATGAGCATGTAGCTAATGGTGGCAACGTTCAACAACTACCAGGAGTTGGTAGATAAGGCTCTTATGATTGAAGGGAAGCATCAGCAGATTGAGAGCCGCAAGAGGAAGTATGGACAAGGAAGGTACAATTCAGGAGCTCAGCAGAAACCCCGTCTCACTGCGAACTCGGGTGGATTGACCCATAACCATGGAGGCCATAACCGTAATGGAGGAATTCCGCATAACCACAATGGCCCCAAGAATGGGAATGTGAATGGAGCAAGCAGTAATCAGAACCGCTCCACTCCAGCCACACCCGCCAAGAAGGACCTAAGTCACATTACTTGTTTCAAGTGTGGGAAGACTGGACACTATGCCACTGAGTGTTCTGAAGCGAAGAATGGGAATGGCAATGGAAACTCTGGGAAGAAGCCCAACCCTTTCAATAGGGGACAAGTGAACCACATGAACGTGGAGGAGGTTGAAGAGCAGCCTGATGCAGTTATCGGTAAGTTTTTGGTTAAGTTATTTACTGCAATAGTTCTTTTTGATACTGGTGCATCGCATTCATACATATCAAGGGGATTCATGGATAAATATAAGTTGCCCGCTAAAGTTCTTAGGACACCTATGCTAGTAACCTCACCCGGAGCTGAGTATATGGTAAGCAGTGGATGTTTTCAGATGCCATTAACCATAGGTAGTCATGTTTTCCCATCCGACCTGATAATTCTGGAGTCACAAGGATTGGATGTGATACTAGGCATGGACTGTCTATCGATGTATGTGGGAAACATCGATTGCGCCAATAAGTCGATTTTACTCACTACCAAGGAGGGGAAAAGGATCAAGTATGTATCCCGGCATGAGCCGAGGAGGACCCAAGTAAATTCTCTCACGGGAGTTGTTTAGGAGGAAGTGCCTGTTGTGAAGGATTACCCAGATGTATTTCTAGAGGAGTTACCAGGCATGCCGCCGGATCGAGACATCGAGTTTTTGATAGAGCTGTTGCCAGGCACCGGACCGATATCGAAGAGACCATACCAGATGCCCGCAAATGATCTGGAGGAGATTAAGAAGCAGATCAAGGAGTTGTTGGAGAAAGGTTACATTCGACGAAGTTCATCACCATGGGGAGCCCTAATGCTTTTGGTTGAGAAGAAGGATAAGTCTCTGAGGATGGTTGTTGATTATCGGGCATTGAATGAGGTGACGATCAAGAACAAGTACCCACTGCCAATGATCAATGATTTGTTTGACCAGCTCCAAGGAGCTAAAGTGTTTTCCAAGATCAATCTGCGATCCGGATATCACCAGCTGAAGATTCGAGAAAAGGATATACCTAAGACAGCTTTTACCACAATGTATGTGCTATATGAGTACACGTTAATATCATTTGGATTGACTATTGCCCCTGCCTATTTCATGAGTATGATGAATAAGGTGTTCATGGAATTCTTGGATAAGTTTGTTGTGGTGTTCATTGATGACATCTTGGTATACTCAAAGGATGAAGAGGAACACAAGGAGCATTTGCGTTTGGTTCTTGAGAAGCTCAGGGAACATCAGTTATATGCCAAGTTTAGCAAATGTGAGTTTTGGTTGAAGGAAGTTGGATTTCTTGGACATGTTATATCAGGAGAAGGTATAGCAGTGCACCCTACCAAGGTTAAATCAGTCAGTGAGTGGTTGGCACCCACCTCAGCCAGAGAGATCCACAGTTTTCTTGGACTTGCGGGATGCTATCGGAGATTCATTGAGAATTTTTCCAAGATTGCGAAGCCTATGACGACATTGTTGAAGAAGGACACCAAGTTCCATTGGACTGAAGAATGTGAAGCAAGTTTCCAGGAGTTGAAGAAGTGTTTGACTACAACCCCAGTGCTGATTCTGCCCGATATACGCAAGAATTTCCATGTGTATTGCGATGCCTCTCGCTTAGGACTTGGAGGAGTACTTATGCAATACGGAAGAGTCGTTGTGTATGCCTCACGACAACTTTGACTGCATGAGTTGAATTATGCCATGCATGATTTGGAGTTGGCAGCGGTAGTGCATGCGCTCAAAACCTAGAAACATTTTCTTATTGGGAACCGTTGCGATGTGTACACGGATCACAAGAGTTTGAAGTACATTTTTACTCAGAAGGAATTGAACCTCAGGCAGAGGAGATGGTTGGAGCTTATAAAGGATTATGATATGAAATTGCACTATCATCCAGGCAAGGCCAATGTCGTAGCAGACGCTTTGAGCCAAAAGAATTATGCCAATACCCTAGTAACAGGAGGATTGCCAAGGGAGTTAGTAGAAGATCTCAGGGAGCTACGTTTGGAGATAGTTCCTAAAGGTTTTGTTACAACCATGGAAGTTCAGCTGACATTGTTGGGAAAGATTCGAGAAGCTTAGAAGGATGAAAAAGAAATCACCGAGATAAAGGAGAAGATGAGTGAAGGAAAAGCCAAGGGTTTTAGTGAGGATGAGCATGACATCTTGTGCTTCGAGGACCGTGTATATGTGCCCAATAATGCGGAGATCAGGAAGTTAATACTACAGGAAGCTCATGACTCGCCATACTCGATACACCCCGGAAACACCAAGATGTATTTGGATCTGAAGGAGCGTTTCTGGTGGACTGGTATGCTGAAGGATATTGCCGAGTATGTAGCTATATGTGATGTATGTCAGAGAGTGAAGGCAGAGCATCAGAAGCCAGCAGGATTACTGCAACCTATGCCGACACTAGAATGGAAGTGGGATAAGCTTGGCATGGACTTTATCACCGGATTACCCAGGACCCGATTGGGATATGATTCTATCTGGGTAGTAGTGGACCACTTGACCAAAGTAGCTCACTTTATCCCTGTGAAAACCACTTATACAAGTGCAAAGTTGGCCAAGATATACATGACCAGGATCGTATGTCTGCACGGAGTTCCGAGGACCATCGTATCAGATAGAGGAACACGGTTTACTTCAAAGTTTTGGCACCAGCTGCACCAGATTTTGGAACCCTGGGGGAGTCGGCCGAGCCCTCCCCCGGGGCCCATGCACCATTAATCAAGATGTGATGGAGAGTGGCAATAGTGATCGCCCGCCAGGCGGCAGGGCTGTTGCCACGACCCCATGATCAAGCCCGCATCATCAGAAGCACGGCATAGTAATCAGCAGCCGGCAAGACCCGCCCGCGGCGGACGCGGCCTGTCGGCTCCGTACCAGGCCAGTCAGCGGGGCCCGCCAGTCGGCGGGCCCCAGCAGTCGGCGGGGAAGACGGATGCCAGAGGCGCTGACGGCTGGGCCTGCGTCTCGCCGGATTACCATTGTACCCCTGGGGGGTAGGCCTATATAAACCCCCCGGGGAACCCATGCAAAGGGTTGGAACCCATTAGCTCTAGGCCAGATCATATAGAAGGGAGAGAGCTAGCCTTGCCCTCTCCTACCTCCAAGAAATAGCTCAAGGAGCAACCGTGTAAACACTTTGCCATAGTGATCATGCGGAGACCCCACAGAGCAGCAGTAGGGGTATTATCTCCCTGGAGGGCCCTGAAGCTGGGTAAGATTCGCCGGCGTGCATGCCTTAGCCTCATCCCGTTTCCTGGCACCGGCGACGTTCTACTCGCCCCCACCATGATAAGCCATCCTTTGGCATATGTCGCACCAAACCCCCAACATTTGGCGCCCACCGTGGGGCATGGTGCACCGCCGTCCGGAGACCTGTTCTGGACGGGAACCCTTTTTCTCCCTGGCGAGCGCAGCCAGCCAGGCACACCAGACGGAGTATGCGCCGACGCGCTAAGAGGCATTGAGATCGCCTGCGCAGCCAGCTGCCTGGCCGAAATTGTCGGCGAGGTTCGCCTCTCCGACAAACCTGCATCCAACGTAGGCACGGGTGGCCCCGAGAGCCTCCTCGCGGGCCTCCTCGATCAGCTCCACGTTTCCGGCGAGCCTACCATAGACTTAGAGTCTGTAGGCTCCACCTACTCAATGCTGGTCGACTCCGACACCGCGTCACTCGACGCGTTCCCCACCAATGTGGTGGTCTACGACGAACCTCTCCCTAGCGCGGAGAGCAACGGAAGCACCGTCATCGAGGTGCTCATCATCAGTCATGACGAGCTCCCCGGTGGAGGAGCGCACGATTCACTCGGCGTGGCGCTCCAAGACCTAACTGCGCCCATTCCGGAAGACGCTGACGCAGAGACGTTGGAGGCGCGCCGCCTTCAGCTCATGGAAGGTGCGAAGAAGCTGGCCAGCATGAGGCGCTTGTCAGAAGCCTACCAGCGGGAGATGGATCATGCCGTCGGCGGCTCGCCGGCCCCGGCGGGGCCCAACCGCCTTGGCGCGGTCCAGCAGCGCGGCATAGCCATCGCCAACCTGTTTGGGGCAATTCGCCCTGTGTACGCTACACCAGCGGAAAACATCCGAGCCGCCTAGGCAGTGGCGGATGAGCTGGACAATTTCGAGGGCGAAGAACGCTGCCTCATGATGGAGCGAGTCCAGCGGCTCCTCGACGCGGCCGCCACGCAGAACGAGGCCGGCTGCCGCACGGAGGCGCCGTAGTGGCCAAACGATGACCTTCACCGAGATCAAGGCACGACGTCTCAGACGCCGACTGGTGGCGCCCGAGGAAGAAGAGACAAGGAGCCGACTGTCAGCCACAGTCGGACTCGCATTACCATAGAGCGCGACCGAGACGGCCGCCCGAGAGTAGTGGAACGACGGGACGACTGTCCGCCTCCCCCTCCCCGCAAGGAGAGGCGAGTCTCCCCGCCGCCTGTTGACCATCCGACTCTCGGCGACCGCCTTGGCCCCCGAGAGGGAGTTGGAGAGAATGACGCCCGCCACCGGATTGACCGACTTCACCGATCCTTAGCGCTGGAAGAAGAAGACGAGCTGGGTCCGCCTTGTTTCAGGCCCCGCATTCGGGACGAGCCCTTTCCTAGAGGGTTCACGCTCCCAAGAGACACGCCCAAGTATACCGGCTCCGTGAAGTCGGAAGACTGGCTAGTCGACTACTCCACGGCTGTCAGCATAGCAAACGGCAACAAGCGTGTCGTCGTAAAGTACGTTCCGCTCATGCTCCAGGGCACGGCCCGGACATGGCTGAACAGCCTGAAGCCCCGCAGCATCAACAGCTGGGTCGACTTCACCAAAGCATTCGTCCGCAACTTCACCAGCACGTACAAGCGTCCTCCCAAGCCTCGTCAGCTCTCCTTGTGCGTACAAGGCCCCGACAAGTCGACTCGCGATTACCTCACGCGTTGGGCCGAGCTTCTGAACTCCTGTGAGGGCGTGCACAAGGTGCAGGCCATCGAGTACTTCACAGCCGGGTGCAGAGAAGGCACCCTCCTCAAGCACAAGCTCCTCTGTGACGAGCCAGAAACCCTCGACGAGCTGCTGATCATAGCGGACAAGTACGCCACGGCCGACTCCTCCATGAAGGCGGAGATTCAAATCAGCACAACTGGCAAAGTGGCCCCTCAAGCTCCAAGAGCTCCGGTGGCAGACGCCAACCGGCGACAACAGCAGGGCGACCACAAGCGCAAGGCCCCGCAGCTGGCTTCCAGCAGCCGGCAGGTCGCGACCGCTGAAGCCCAGTAGCCAGATGAGCAGCCTCCGCCCAAGCGACAGAAAGGCGGCAAGCCAAACTGGTTGCCGGCCTTCTCCTATGAGCAGACCCTGGATGGACCTTGCAAGTTCCATAGCGGCGCAAAGCCGTCGAATCACACCACCCGGAAGTGCCACTGGCTCACCAGGATCGCTAAGGGAGACGGCCTCCTGCCTCCCCCGCCTGCTGGGCAGCAGCCTCCGCCTCCGCCCCAGCAGCCGGCTGTCAGGCCAGCCGGCGCAGTACAAGATGAATACCGTGAAGAGCACGGAGCCTACGTGGTGTTTACTAGTATGGCTGATGATCGACGCAGCAGGCAGCTGCAGCGACAAGAGGTGAATGCAGTAGCATCGGAGACGCCAGAGTTCATGCACTAGTCCGAGAAGCCCGCCAGCTGGAGCAGGGCTGACCACCCAGAAGTGATGCCGAGTCCGGGCTCCTATGCCTTGGTCCTGGACGCCACCTTTGCTATGGACAGACGAGCCGCGCGTTTCTCGCGAGTTCTGATAGACGGAGGCAGCAGCATCAATATCCTGTACAAGGACACCATGGAGAAGTTAGGAATCAAGCAAAGACAGCTTCAGAACAGCCGAACTTTGTTCCACGGCATTGTTCCTGGGCTTTCCTGCTCACCAATTGGCAAGATCCTGATGGACGTCCTCTTTGGAGACAAAGATCACTTTTGCCGAGAGTCTGTTTGGTTTGAGGTGGTGGACCTCGAGAGCCCATACCATGCGCTACTCAGCCGACCCGCCTTGGCCAAGTTCATGGCGGTCCCCCACTACGCCTACCTCAAGATGAAGATGCCCAGTTCCAGAGGAATTCTGACGGTGGCTTGCGACTACCGGAAGTCATCTGCTTGCGTGGCTGAGAGCAGTCGGCTGGCCGAGTCCCTGGTAATTGCGGCCGAGAAGCGGCTCCTTGAGCGAGTTGTGGCGATGGCCGGCAAGCAGCCTGAGGTGTCGCCCAACCCAAAAGAGTCGGAGGCTGAGGGTTCGTTCAAACCGGCCAAAGAGACAAAGAAGATACCCTTAGATCCGAAGCACCCAGTGAGGTACACCGTCGTAGGTGCGAACCTCGACAGCAAATAGGAACGCGAGCTCGTCGATTTCCTCCGTGAGAATCGGCACATCTTCGCATGGTCCCCCAAAGACATGCCAGGTGTACCGATGGAATTCGCCGAGCACAAGTTACATGTCCGATCTGATGCAAAGCCGGTCAGGCAGCCCCGGCGCCGCCTATTAGAAGAGAAGAGAAGAGTTGTCGGAGAAGAGATAGCCTGACTCCTAGCAGCCGGCTTCATTATGGAAGTGTTCTTTCCAGAATGGCTAGCAAATCCGGTACTGGTACTGAAGAAGAACAAGCAGTGGCGAATGTGTATTGACTACACGAGCCTCAACAAGGCCTGCCCCAAGGACCCATTTGCTCTACCAAGAATCGATCAGGTGATAGACTCCACAGTCGGATGCGAGCTGTTGAGTTTTTTGGATGCATACTCAGGATATCACCAGATCAAGCTGAACCCGGCTGACAGACTGAAGACCGCCTTCATCACACCGTTTGGAGCCTTCTGCTACCTCACCATGACATTCGGCTTAAGGAATGCTGGCGCCACCTTTTAGCGTTGCATGCATAAGTGCCTCCTCAAGCAGCTCGGCATAAACGCCCACGTCTACGTAGACGACGTGGTGGTGAAGACGGAAAAGCACGGAACGCTGCTGGAAGACCTCAAGGATACCTTTGAGAACCTACGCCGATTCCAGATCAAGCTCAATCCCGAGAAGTGCATCTTCGGAGTACCAGCCGGCCAGCTCCTTGGCTTCCTGGTCTCTGAACGCGGCATAGAATGCAACCCAGTAAAGATCAAGGACATTGAGAGAATGGAGGTACCCAGCCGACTGCTGGATGTGCAAAGGTTCACGGGCTGCTTGGCGTCCATCAGCCGATTCATCAGTCGGCTAGGCGAGAAAGCTCTCCCCTTATACCAACTCATGAAGAAGACCACTTTTTTCGAGTGGAACCATAAGGCAGACAAAGCTTTTCTCCAGTTGAAGAAAATGCTGACTACTCCACCCGTCCTGGCGGCCCCGACCCCCAAGCAACCTATGCTCCTGTACATTGCCGCCACCAGCCGGGTAGTCAGCACGGTCATTGTAGTAGAATGCAAGGAGGAAGGCAAGGCACTACCTATCTAGAGACCGGTATATTACCTGAGCGAAGTACTGTCGACCTCCAAGCAGAACTACCCCCACTACCAGAAGATGTGCTATGGTGTACACTTTACTGCCAAGAAATTGAAGCCTTACTTTCAAGAGCATCCAATCACGATGGTCTGCACGGCCCCGCTTGCCAAGATCATTGGTAGCCGAGATGCTTCTGGCCCAGTGGCCAAGTGGGCCATAGAGCTGGCTCCCTACACCATCCACTACCAGCCCCGCACCGCTATCAAGTCACAAGCATTGGCCGACTTTCTCGTCGACTGGGCCGAGACCCAGTACCTACCTCCAGCGCCTGATTCCACCCATTGGCGGATGCATTTTGACGGCTCCAAGATGCGCACCGGCTTGGGAGCCGGCATCGTCCTCACCTCTCCCAAAGGCGAGAAGCTCAAATACGCGCTGAAAATCCACTTTGCCGCCTCCAACAACGTCGCCGAGTACGAGGCGCTCATTCATGGGCTCCGGCTTGCCAAAGAACTTGGCATCCGCCAGATCTTGTGTTATGGCGACTTGGACTTAGTGGTCCAGCAATCATCTGGCGACTGGGACGCGAAAGATGCAAACATGGCTAGTTACCATTTCCTCGTGCAGCAACTCAGCGGGTATTTCGAAGGGTGCGAGTTCCTCCATGTGCCAAGAAACGATAACGACCAAGCAGACGCCTTGGCACGAATCGGCTCTACCCGCCAAGCAATACCACCCGGCATCACCCTTCAACGCTTCCTCAAGCCGTCTGTCAAGCCTTCACCAGAATCAGACTCCATTTTTGTGCCGACTCCCCCCGAAGACGTCGGAACCGACTCCAGAGCTCCGGCAGTCGGTTCGGGGATTTCGGCAGATGGCTCCAAAGCCGCCATAGTCGAACCCGGCCCGGGGACTGCGGCAGCGGACTCGAAGACTCCAGAACTCGACCCAAGGGCCGCGCCAGTCGTCCTGGGGACTTCATTAACCCAGCAAGCGGTTGTTGACTCCAACCTGCCGCCTCCCAGCCCAACCGCCCTCGTCCAAGTCGCAGTTCTGGCAGTCGAAGAAGTAGCAGCACCCTCATGGGCCCAGCCCATCCTCAAATTCCTGGTGAGCAAAGAGCTGCCAACTAACGAGACCTCAGCTCGGCAAGTACAACGCCGGGCGGCAGCCTACACCATAGTCAACAGAGAGCTGGTCAGGCGCAGTGTCACTGGTGTCTACCAGCGCTGCGTAGAGCCAGAGCAAGGCCAAGCAATTCTCAAAGACATCCATCAAGGCGAGTGCGGCCACCATGCAGCTTCAAGAGCGCTCGTCGCAAAAGCCTTTCGACACGGTTTCTTCTGGTCGACTGCCCTAGAAGAGGCCAAGCAGTTAGTCCAAAAATGCAAAGGGTGCCATAAGTTCAGCTCCAAGCCGCACCAGCTTGCTTCTGCACTCAAGACCATCCCCATTGCCTGGCCTTTCACAGTTTGGGGTTTAGACATGGTGGGACTATTCAAGACAGCACGAGGTGGCTTAACTCACTTACTTGTCAGAGTGGGCAAGTTCACCAAGTGGATAGAAGCGAAGCCAATCAAGAAGCTGAACGGCCCGACTGCCGTGACTTTCATCACCGATATCACAATTCGGTACGGCATACCACACAGCATCATCACCGACAACGGCACAAATTTCGCCAAAGGTGCCTTGGCCCGTTTTTGCGCAACATAGGGCATCCGACTGGACCTAGCATCCGTCACCCATCTAGAGTCAAACGGCCAGGTGGAGCGAGCAAACGGCCTCATCCTGTCCGGCATCAAACCCCGGCTGATCGAGCCTCTAGAGCGCTCGGCTGGCTGCTGGCTCGACGAGCTACCAGCCGTCCTCTGGAGTCTGCGCACAACTCCAAACAAGTCAACCGGCTTCACGCCTTTCTTCCTCGTCTACGGTGGTGAAGCCGTCATCCCAACGGACATAGAGTTCGACTCCCCACGAGTCACCATGTACAGCAAGGAGGAAGCTGAAGAAGCACGACAAGACGGCGTCGATCTGCTGGAAGAGGGCCGGCTGTTGACACTCAGCCGGTCCAGCATCTACCAGCAAAGCCTGCGCCGATACCACAACAGGAAGGTCAGGCCAAGATCTTTCCAAGAAGGCGACCTTGTGCTCCGACTGATCCAGCAAACAGCCGGCGAGCACAAGCTGTTGGCGCCTTGGGAAGGCCCTTTCATCATCAGCAAAGTACTGGGCAACGACTCCTACTACCCGATTGACGCTCAGAAGCCCGGAGCACGCAAGAGGGACGACTCTAGCAAGGAGACAGAGCGGCCATGGAATGCAAATCTCCTCCGAAGATTTTACAGTTGATGCAGTATGTACCACACTACCTTTTGTATTAAAGTACCAAGACTTCGGGCCCCCTGAGACGAGCTCGGGGATTGCCCTCTTTTGTCTGTATGATAAAAATTATGCCTGCAAGTATGATTACTCCTTTTTTTGTCGTTTGGCACCGGGCTCAACAAGTCGGCCCGGGGACTTGCCGCCTTGCACTATGAAATGCTTCCTGCAATTGCACAAGTAGTGTGTAAACGCCTAAACCGTCTCCTGTCAGAAGCCGCAGCTCGCAGAGCGACTGTACTGTGGGCAGAAATAAGGTAGAATGGGCATTCGCATGAAAAATGGCTAAGGACTCAAAGCATAAAACATAGCTCAAGACGGCTTCCAGCCTTTTTGCAAACCGACTCTCGAGTAGTCGGATTGCCGCCTCCTATTCAACTTGCTCAAAAACTCTTAAAAACGGCTAAGTACTTGCCTTCCCAAAGTAGCCAATCATTTGATCCAACGGCAGTCCGCAGAGCGGCTGTCCGATTGGCAAGGCAGGCAACTAAGAGAAATCAGCAAAGGAGAAAAGCCAAAAGAGCAATGAGCAAGAAAAGATAGAACTCGGATAAATATATTTACATAGCATAGGCCCTTGGCCGAATCTTCGAGCAGAAGTTCAAAATACACCCCGCGGGTGGAATTGTGCGAATTAACAAGTTCTTCAAAGACTACTGAAGCAGATAAAATAAAGGTAAAGCGGCAGCTTAGGAAGCAGCTGACGGATTTGGAGGGTCGGACGAGGCGGCAGCGTCAGGCGTCGGGGCGGCCGGCTGGCTAGTCTCGGCTTGATCGCCTCCGGCGGAGTCGGGTCGGTCGCACACGGCTCGTTGCTGGAGGTGCGGTCGAGCTGAGGCTGGCCATCTGCTCCGTCTTCCGGTGCCTTCGTCTCGCCTCCATCCTCTGCCTCGCCTTCCTCCTCGACGCTGGAGCCAATCACCTACGCCGAGTCCTCGCCGTAGTCTGGGTTCATCCCAAACCACTCCGGCGGTACCTCCTCGCCGTCTTCAGACCGCTCGGGGACGAAGATGCTGGTGTCGGTGTACTCGGCGATCGCCGCAGCACGCTTGACGAGGGCGTCTTCCGTAGCTGCCAGCTCCAGCTAGGCCTCCGTCCGAAGCATTGCCAGCCGGTCTAGATCCAGCCCCGGATACCACGCCTTGACGAACTCGAAGGCCCGGCGTGCTCCAGCTCGGGCCGAAGAGCCCTTCCAGGCCTCAAGATGACCAGTCGCGACCTCTAGCCAGTCGGCCGTTAGGCTGGGGGTGCGCGGAACCTGCATGTCCGGCCACAGGGCGGCAATCGCCTGGGCATCGACACGCTGAAGCCAGCGCAGCATCCGGTGAGTCGGCCGAAGGCGAGCCTCGATGCTCAGGATGTGCTCGTCAAGGGTTCGGGGGGCGTCGGCGGCGATCTCTGCGCCCTCCGACCTTCAGGATCAGCCTCGATGGCTTGGATGGCGGCCTGCGAGTGCCCAGGAAAGAAGTCTGCCAAGATGGAAGAAATGAAGAAGCAAGTCAAAAAACAGGAGTCGGCACGACTTATAATCGGCAGCTCGAAGAAAGAAAGTAAAGAAACTCACCATCAATGATGTCTTCAATCTCATGGAAGCCGGAGGCCAGCATCGCCTCCTTGTCGGACCAGGAGGAGCGCTCGCTCGCGAACTCGACCAGGAGGGCGTCCCCTTCTCTTCCGCCTCCCTCTGCGTCTTCACAAGAAGCTCCTTCTGCTCTGCCAATTGAGTGGCCAGCAGATCGCGCTCCGTGGCGAGCTTGCTGCACTCCTCCCCTTTGGCGCGCAATGCGGAGTTGGCTTCGCTTAGCTACTATCGAAGAGCAGCATTGGCTCCTGAAAAGAAGAAAGAAAGAACGCGTTAAGTCATCAATAAAGAAGATCGCCGGGGAGATCCGGCCCAACTGCTCAGCAGTCGGCCTGAATCTCGGGGACTACAGCCTGCAGGTGCGCCAGCGCGCCCCCGCAAAGAAGGAAAAAGACTTACTCCGGCTCTCCGACAAATTGGCGGTCCGCTTGCCCAGCTCTTCAACGTTACGGTTGAAAGCAGTGGCGCGGAGGTTGTGGTAATCCTGCGTCAAGCATTTCAGACAAAAAATTAATACCTAGAGTTCGTCAATTGGAGTTCCGGGCCGCCTACTCAGCAGCTAGCCCGAAACTCGGGGACTACACCCAGTGGGTGCACTGGCGCGCCCCCACAGAGAGGAACAAGGAAACAAGGACCAAAGGAAAAAACATACCCGGACGTGTAGGATCGAAAGTATGTCTAGACGGGGGTGATTAGACTACTTGCCCAAATAAAAACTTAACCTTTTCCCAATTTTAGTCCTTGGCAGATTTTAGCTATTTTGGGACAAATCAAGCAATCATCACACAATTCAAGCAAGCATGCAAAGAGTATATTGGCAGCGGAAAGTAAAGCATGCAACTTGCAAGAATGTAAGGGAAGGGTTTGGAGAATTCAAACGCTATTGGAGACACGGATGTTTTTCCCGTGGTTCGGATAGGTGGTGCTATCCTACATCCACGTTGATGGAGACTTCAACCCACGAAGGGTAACGGTTGCGCGAGTCCACACAGGGCTCCACCCAAGGGCAATGGTTGCGCGAGTCCACACAGGGCTCCACCCACGAAGGGTCCACGAAGAAGCAACCACCCACAAAGGGTCCACGAAGAAGCAACCTTGTCTATCCCACCATGGCCATCGCCCACGAAGGACTTGCCTCACTAGCGGTAGATCTTCACGAAGTAGGCGATCTCCTTGCCCTTACAAACTCCTTGGTTCAACTCCACAATCTTGTCGGACGCTCCCAAGTGACACCTAGCCAATCTAGGAGACACCACTCTCCAAGAAGTAACAAATGGTGTGTAGGTAATGAACTCCTTGCTCTTGTGCTTCAAATGATAGTATCCCCAACACTCAACTCTCTCTCATAGGATTTGGATTTGGTGGAAAGAAGATTTGAGTGGAAAGCGACTTCGGAAGGCTAGAGATCAAGATTCATATGGTAGGAATGGAATGTCTTGATCTCAACACATGAGTAGGTGGTTCTCTCTCAGAACAAATGAGTTGGAATGGTGTGTGTGTTCTGATGGCTCTCTCACTGAATGAGAAAGAGGTGGAGGGGTATATATAGCCTCCACACAAAATCCAACCATTACACACAATTTACCAATCTCGGTGGGACCGAATCAGAAAACTCGGTCTGACCGAATTAGTAAACCTAGTGACCGTTAGGAATTTCGGTGGGACTGACATGCAACTCGGTAGGACCGATTCGGTTAGGGTTTGGGCATAACGTAATCTCAGTGAGACCGATTACACAAACTCGGTAAGACCGAATTTGGTAATTAGCTAACCAGAGAGTTGGTCAGGCAAACTCGGTGGGACCGATTTGCTCTTTCGGTGAGACCGAGTGGAACTCGGTGAGACCGAAAAGTTACAAAGTGGAAACACTAAGTTTACATTGCAATCTCGATGGGACCGATTCGCTCTTTCGGTGGGACCAAAAAGTTACGAAAGGGAAACAGAGAGTTTGCAACCCCATCTCGGTGGGACCGAGATCCTTATCGGTAGAACCGAATTGCTAGGGTTTGGCAGGGCTAATGACAAGTGAAACTCGGTGGCGCCGGATAGGAAGAATCGGTAGGACCGAGTTTGGCTTAGAGTTTAGGTCATATGTGGATATGGGAAAGTAGTTGAGGGTTTTGGAGCATATCACTAAGCACATGAAGCAAGAGGCTCATTAAGCAACACCTCATCCCTCCTTAATAGTATTGGCTTTTCCTAAAGACTCAATGTGATCTTGGATCACTAAAATATGAAATGAAGAGTCTTGAGCTTTTGAGCTTGAGCCAATCCTTTGTCCTTAGCATTTTGAGGGTTCCACTTTCACATCCATGCCATGCCAATCATTGAGCTTTCCTGAAATAATCATCTTGGAATAGCATTAGCTCAATGAGCTATATGTTGTTATGAATTACCAAAACCACCTAGGGATAGTTGCACTTTCAATCTCCCCCTTTTTGGTAATTGATGACAACATATAGATCAAAGCTTCGATAAATGATAATAAGCATGAAATATATAGTCGCTTTGAGAAGTATGTGATAAGTAAGAGCTCCCCCTAAATTTGTGCATATTTAAAATTTGCTTCGGATTGCAAATGCACAAAGAGTTAGAGTCATGGGTTACTCTTCCATGTCACATACATCTTGGTGGAGCGCTCAAAATGATAAGAATGAAATACATGCACTCATCACCAAGAATAGTGGATGATCACAAACGATAGATAGAATGATAATATTTAAGCAAGCATTAAGCAAACATTAAGTGTAGCTTATGATCAAACACATGATCATCGATGTCTCACAGGCATAAGGACGTTATATCTCACACACAAGCAAACAAAGTTCGAAGAACCACCAAATAAAGCAAAAGAGAAAAAGCAACACTCTCTCTCTCGAAGACTATGATCTATACATCTTCTCCCCCTTTGGCAACAAGTTACCAAAAAGTTCCTAGAAAATGCATAGTGCTAAGTCGTCGCTCAGGCTTGATCTTCAGGTGGTGGTGGAGTCCGGATCACTCCAAGGACGAAGCCTTCGGTAGACGTGGTCGGAGTCAAGGCTGAAGTGGATGCCGGAGCTGGTGGAACTAAGGCTATGGCTGGTGCAGACGTTGTAGCTCTGGTGTCAGCAACTGGCAGTGCAGACGACCTCGGACCTCGTGGCACCCTTGCAAATGCATGAGTCGTGGTCCTGCCTCTCCTCTCATTCATGTCCTCCTGGAGCTGCTCCACTGCAGACTGAACTTCTGTTACCTTGATGTCCAAGTCATAGAACCTCTGTTCCATGATCCTCTCTAAACTCGCCTTGTTCTGAGTCAGGGTGGCTATACTCTGCTCAATCCGCAGGGTGGACGCAATCAAGTAACTGAGCTGCTCTTGTTTGGTCTTCAAGAAATAATCAGATGCCTCCGCTTGAGTAGGCATCCTGGCAGCTTTCTCCTTCTTCGCCTTCTCCTTCTGTGCTTGTGCATGGGCAGATGATGGTTCATTCTCAGTCATAACAACTTCATTGTTCTCAAAATCTGGACGGATGGGCAGGTGTTCCTTATCCAACAAATATACGCCCGTGCCCATCTTGGAGTTGATGAGCTCCTGAATCTGAGGGGCATATCCACAGCTCCTCTTCTGATCTGCCGCAGTCCTTTTGATCATTTCCACTATGAGGCTCATGACTTTGAATTTCTGAGGCACGTCAAAGACATGAAGCAAGTTGATCGCGTGACCTCTGATCATCTTGTGATCTCCAAACTTGGGCAGAAGGGTGTGCCTAAGGATCCAGTTGATCGTAGGCAATCCTGATAGCAGATAATGCACTGAGCCAAACTTGAACATGTCAAGTGCTTCATTCGGAATCTCCTTGTACATGTTGGACATGGAGTTGTGGTCCATCTTTTTCTTGCCATAAATGTCCAGGTCATCTGCTTACTCCTCTGGGGCATTGATCAGCTTCGCCCATTCCTCAACAGTAGAGTGGTACCTCGTACCCTCACACATCCATGTAATCCTCCCATCTAGATAAAAGTGAGCTGTGGAGTAGAACTGCATGATGAGTTCCTCATTCCACTTTGTGAGCTTCTGCCCAACAAAGTCCTCTACTCCACACGCCTTGAAGCTGTCCTGAACACCTGGGTAGTACTCTTCATTATCCTTGATATAGGTCCAGTCGACCCATCTCATGTCACATACGATTGGCTTCTTGTCAAGTAGCACTGTCTCATAGAAATCCTGCTGCTCCTTGGTATGAAACCTGTAGTCCACTGTAGTCCTTCTCCTAGAAGCATATGGATCTGCTTCTCTCCATTTCCTGAGCCCTGAGTCTCTCCTTAGCTTCATATCCTCAGCCACATGATGAGCATCGTTGTGGTCTGGGATCTTGGGCTTGAGCTTCCGAAGGACACTCTCTTCCTCTTCCTCTGCAACAGTCTCAGGCACTGGGGCCTTGTTCTTCTCAGTGGCTGGGATGCTTCTTGTGTTTCTCTTTGGTGCACTCTTAGGCTTAGATGCGGCCTTAGGTGCTTCCTTGGGCTTGGATGCAGCTCCCCCTGACCTTATGGCATCTCCCATAAGTTTGGCTGCCTTGGGCGCTAGTGCAGCTGCCTCTTCTTCCTCCTCCTCTTCTACCATGATGGAGGCTTTCCCAAGCACTCTGGCTACAGTCTTCTTCACTCTTTCTTTCCTCTTCTTGCCCTCAGCTGCAACGGGCTCAATGGGAGCAGGCTTCTCAGTTGAGGCTCTAGCCTTTGACATGGGTTGCCTGCCTGCTGGCCTTTTGATTTTCAGGCCTGGCTTTGAGCCTTGAGCTGGCTCAACTCTCTTGGAAGTGGCCTCTTCCTCTGCCACATAGTCCTCATCTTCAGAATCTGAGGTTTTCTTCTTCCTTTGTCTCGTGGCAGCTTTAGGCAGGTTGCTGGGTGTGCTCCTGCTGCCATCATCTGAGGAACTTGAGGGGCTAGTGCCCTCACTCAGCTGCACTTGCTGCTCTGACAAGTTTTGACTGTCACTCTGGTCTGACATGTTGCAAACTGACTGCTGGCCCTGTGAATAGATTATAGAGGAGATAGAGTGGATGAGCATCCCAAAATGCAGAGATTTTTGCAAAAAGAATGATCCAAAAACTTAGTTTTAGTTTCCCACTGAAATCATCTCGGATCTACCGATTTTCAAACTCGGTGATACCGAAGCAGTTTTGGAACCTAAACTAGTGAACTCGGTCAGACCGAGTCACAGTTCGGTGGCACCGAGACTGCTAGGGTTTCACTGAGTTCAAAAATCGGTCACACCAATAGTAATTCTCGGTCAGACCGAGTTTTACTTGTGCAATGGCATAAGCCAAATTGGTGGGACCGAGTTTTTCAACTCGGTGGGTCCGAGATGGTTTCGGCGGAAACCTAAACCTAGAATTTTCGAATCAAACCTAATCTATGAGCGTTTTGACTGGATAGAAGTTTATCAAACGTGGCCAGAAACAATATGATCACAATGTGCTAGGAATCAGATTGAGGAATAGCACAAAGATCAAGTCCATACCCTAGTTCGGCGGGGACTTGCTACGGCGACAACGGCGGGGCAGAAATCCCGTTGACGGCGACGGAGACCAGCGACTGGAGGCTGCTGGCGGCGAGAAGACGATCCGGAGACCTCGGGGGCAGAGCAGGCTATCGCACGGGCGAAGGGGTTTGGAGAAATTTCCAAATTTTGCCCGTGATATATAGCCCGACCCTGTCAGTGTGACCGAGTTGAACAACTCGGTGGCACCGAGATTCATAACTGCGTGCAGTTACTGAAACTCGGTGAGACCGAAAGGTTCAAATCGGTTGCACCGAGATTGAAAACTTAGATCAACTAAATGATCTCGGTAGGACCAAAAGTGGAGTATCGGTCAGACCGAGAATCATAAAGAGGTTTTGGAAGTTTAAGTCTATGACGAATCGGGGACTCCGAGCGCTCCTCACACAGAGTGGTTCGAATCTGACTTGATCAAATTTTGTGATGCAGCATGAATAGAGTTTGAGACGAGAAAAGCATAGATAGCTAGAGGAGGTTCTTAGGCATTCTTGTCCATCCACTTGGCAAAAGAAGATAAAGCCAAACAATCAAAGCAACAAGTGAATGTCCTCGAATGAGTAAAATATGCAATCAGCATGCTCACACAATAAGATGGCAAATGAAATATGTGGCAAGGCATGCACAACCAATTCTAGCATCTATCAAGCAATTTGCGATGACTAGGTCATCTATATATGAGTATATTGACTTAGGAGTCAAGTGAGAACACTTGATCGTAGGTCATACTCATCGTTTAAGCTCAAGTGGGGTTACCACTTTTACATAAAGCATTGTTTTGTTCACATCTTTAGAGTTGCTTTAGCTCAGTCTTAGAGTAAAGCTCCCCCTAGATGTGATATCCCCCCTAAGAGGGATGAACTAACCTTGGGTTTTGTCGATGATGACTTCATGTAGATATTGAAGATGTGGATGCTCAATGTTGATGTAGACCTCTTGGAGCTATCTATTTGAGTGAATTGCACTTTCAATACCTACATGGGTTAGTCCCACAAGGAACAAACAAGGATATCCATAGACATAGAGTGATGCACACAAAAGATGATGTCCATGAAAACTTTTAGGTTACCTTGTCCCTTGTCTTACCAACAAGAGGGTTTGTGACTCCTTGAACTAGTGCAAGAAGTGGAAGTTGATTGCACTTGTTCTTGCCAAAATGATAAGAGTGAAGTATGTTGGCGGAGTCACCCTCAAGAACTCTCTAGTTCTTCTTCTTTTGGATCCACATCATCTTGATGGGAATCCTTGGAGTTGTAGTCGTACTTGATGAAGTAGAGCTTGAAGTAGTCTTGGGAATCCACTTGACTAAGGTCTTAGGAGCTTCTTCAAATGCATCAATTTCCTCTTGAAGCTTGTCCTTGCCTTTTTGCTCGTAGTCTTGTGGTGGAAGATCATCTTGAGCTTGTGTCCCCTTGAAAGAAGTATACTTCTCTTGTTGAGGGACAAACTTTGTCTTGGGGTATTGATCTTCTTCCCACTCAACTCCATTGGCATTGAACTTTCATTCAAAACCAACACCTTGATTCTTCCGGTGCATTCCTTGCTTGCGCACAATTTCCTCGAATTGCTTACTCCCGGCAAGGCTTTTGTACACTCCTTTCTCTATAATTCCCTTCAATAAGCTATTTTCTTGCTCAAGTGTAACTTGGCTAAGAGAATCATTAGTGGAATCAATAGAACTACTAGAAGCAACAATATTGGATTTAGCATGATCATTGTTACTACTAGAGGAAGAATCTTTCTTGTTAGACTTGACTTGAGGCATGTAAGTGGATAAGAGTAAACGCTTGGCAATGTAAGAAGAACTTTTCTTGCGGAGATCATCATTGATTGCCTTTAAGAACTCATGCTCTTGCTCAAGATTGAGCTTTTCAAAGCGTAGTTTCTCATGAGCTCTTAAAAGTTCTCGATGATCTTCAAAGATAGTGTCATGAGCTAACTTAAGAGTTTTTAGTTCTTTAGTTAGAGCCTCAATCTTCTCCTTATCATTCTCATTCGTTTTATCTTGATTAGCATGATTAATTGGTCTTTCATCATAGTATTCATCACTAGAGTTGTCACCAAGAAAATCATCACCTAACAAGTCATCTTCATCACTATTGAAATCAACATACTCGGGGTGTGTTACCTTAGGACCTTTAGCCATGAAGCATCTTCCAATTCCTTCATTTGGTGAGTCAAATATGTCGTAGGAGTTGGTTGACACAAGTGCTAGACCGGCAACACCTTCATCTTGAGTATCTTCGGAGTTGGAGTGATAACTTCTCTCGGAGTGGCTGTGGGAGTCGGAGCCGGATACCCATTCACCAACATGAGCTTGATGTCTTCGTCTTGTGTAGCTCCTTGATGATTTTTCCTTCCTTTCCGAATCCTTGCTTCTCCGTGAGTATCTTCGTACATAACGATCATCTCTACTCCTTCTCTCTCTTGGTGGTGATCCTTTGCTTCTTCTTTTTGGAGAATCTTCTCTTCTCTTGTAGGGAGCCGTACACTCGTTGGAATAGTGTCCGGGTCTTCCACAATTGTAACAGTTTCGCTCTCGACTAGAAGATCTTTTATCATTGTAGGACCTTGACTTGGAGCTTCTATCTTGGCTTCTACTCTTGTAGAAATTGTTGAAGTTCTTCACCATTAAGCTCAATTCTTCATTGAAGTCTTGTTTCTCACTTGATGATGTAGGGGCTTCACATGAGGCTTTATAGGCACCACTTGACTTGTTGTGAAGTTCATCTTTATCCTTAAGTGACATCTCATGAGCAACAATTCTTCCAATCACTTCCATTGGCTTGAGATCTTTGTAATTGGGCATCATTTGGATCAATGTGCATACGGTATCATATTTTCCATCCAAGGCTCTTAGGATCTTCTTGATGATGAATTTATCGGTCATCTCTTCACTTCCTAAGCCGGCAATCTCATTTGTGATAAGAGCAAGCCTAGAGTACATTTCAGCGACACCTTCACCATCCTTCATCTTGAACTTGTCAAGTTGGCTTTGAAGCACATCCAACTTGGATTCCTTGACGGAGTCGGTACCTTCGTGCATATCAATCAAAGTGTCCCAAATTTCCGTTGCATTCTCAAGGCGGCTGATTTTGTTGAATTCTTCGGGGCACAATCCGTTGAAGAGAATATCACAAGCTTGAGCATTGTATTGCAACATCTTCAACTCATCCGCGATAGCTTCACGGTTTGGTTCTCTCCCGTCAAAGAAGTCACCTTGCAAACCAACACACACAATAGCCCAAACAGCGGGGTTATGTCCAAGAATATGCATTTTCATTTTATGCTTCCAACTAGCAAAATTAGTACCATCAAAGTAAGGACCTCTACGGTGATAATTTCCCTCGCTAGACACCATACTCTCCTAGGTTGTGAAACCAAGGCTATGACCACCAAAAGCTATGGAGATCAAGCAAATGGAGACCAAAGCTCTGATACCACTTGTAGGATCGAAAGTATGTCTAGAGGGGGGTGATTAGACTACTTGACCAAATAAAAACTTAACCTTTTCCCAATTTTAGTCCTTGGCAGATTTTAGCTATTTTGGGACAAATCAAGCAATCATCACACAATTCAAGCAAGCATGCAAAGAGTATATTGGCAGAGGAAAGTAAATCATGCAACTTGCAAGAATGTAAGGGAAGGGTTTGGAGAATTCAAACGCTATTGGAGACACGGATGTTTTTCCCGTGGTTCGGATAGGTGGTGCTATCCTACATCCACGTTGATGGAGACTTCAACCCACGAAGGGTAACGGTTGCGCGAGTCCACACAGGGCTCCACCCAAGGGCAACGGTTGCGCGAGTCCACACAGGGCTCCACCCACGAAGGGTCCACGAAGAAGCAACCACCCACAAAGGGTCCACGAAGAAGCAACCTTGTCTATCACCATGGCCATCGCCCACGAGGACTTGCCTCACTACGGTAGATCTTCACGAAGTAGGCGATCTCCTTGCCCTTACAAACTCCTTGGTTCAACTCCACAATCTTGTCGGAGGCTCCCAAGTAACACCTAGCCAATCTAGGAGACACCACTCTCCAAGAAGTAACAAATGGTGTGTAGGTAATGAACTCCTTGCTCTTGTGCTTCAAATGATAGTCTCCCCAACACTCAACTCTCTCTCATAGGTTTGGATTTGGTGGAAAGAAGATTTGAGTGGAAAGCAACTTGGGAAGGCTAGAGATCAAGATTCATATGGTAGGAATGGAATGTCTTGTCTCAACACATGAGTAGGTGGTTCTCTCTCAGAACATATGAGTTGGAATGTGTGTGTGTTCTGATGGCTCTCTACTGAATGAGAGAGAGGTGGAGGGGTATATATAGCCTCCACACAAAATCCAACCGTTACATACAATTTACCCAATCTCGGTGGGACCGAATCAGAAAACTCGGTCTGACCGAATTAGTAAACCTAGTGACCGTTAGGAATTTCGGTGGGACTGACATGCAACTCGGTAGGACCGATTGGGTTAGGGTTTGGGCATAACGTAATCTCGGTGAGACCGATTACACAAACTCGGTGAGACCGAATTTGGTAATTAGCTAACCAGAGAGTTGGTCAGGCAAACTCGGTGGGACCGATTTGCTCTTTCGGTGAGACCGAGTGGAACTCGGTGAGACCGAAAAGTTACAAAGGGGAAACACTGAGTTTACATTGCAATCTCGGTGGGACCGATTCGCTCTTTCGGTGGGACCGAAAAGTTACGAAAGGTAAACAGAGAGTTTGCAACCCCATCTCGGTGGGACCGAGATCCTTATCGGTAGAACCGAATTGCTAGGGTTTGGCAGGGCTAATGACAAGTGAAACTCGGTGGCGCCGGATAGGAAGAATCGGTAGGACCGAGTTTGGCTTAGATTTTAGGTCATATGTGGATATGGGAAAGTGGTTGAGGGTTTTGGAGCATATCACTAAGCACATGAAGCAAGAGGCTCATTAAGCAACACCTCATCCCTCCTTAATAGTATTGGCTTTTCCTAAAGACTCAATGTGATCTTGGATCACTAAAATATGAAATGAAGAGTCTTGAGCTTTTGAGCTTGAGCCAATCCTTTGTCCTTAGCATTTTGAGGGTTCCGCTTTCACATCCATGCCATGCCAATCATTGAGCTTTCCTGAAATAATCATCTTGGAATAGCATTAGCTCAATGAGCTATATGTTGTTATGAATTACCAAAACCACCTAGGGATAGTTGCACTTTCAGGACGGCTGCCCGCGACGCCAGGTACGCCTTGGTGCAATTCTGGGGAGCGTCGCCCTCGGCACGAAGCTTCGCTTGGACGTCCAGAAGCGCCTGGTTCAGCGGCCCTGTGCCGCCTCCTCGCACCCACCCAATGGGCGCGGCGCTTGTCGCTTCGGCGGCTGGGATCGCCGAGCTGGCGGTGCCCGCCTCCAGGGGGCGGGGCGCCGAAGTCACCTTCTCCAGACGGCAGCGCGTCGGTGAGCCGACTTGGAGGAGTAACCTCGCCACGGCCTCGTCTTCGGTCGGCGGCATCGGAGGGTCCGCTGGCTGCTTGCCTTGCGCTCCCTCAGACAGCGGCGGAGGCGGCGGCGGAACGATCACGTCCGGCGTAGAAGGGTCGCCGCCTTCCCTCTCCACGGCGGGGTTCTCGCCGCCGGTTTCCCCAGTCCGCCCCGTGAACTCCGGAGGCGGCGGCGCAGAGTTCAACGGGGTCACAAACACCGCCAATTGGCAGCGTGCGTCCTCCTCAGCCTCCGCCTGTTTTTTCTTGGCGGAGGCCTCTGCCCTATCGGCCTCCGCCTTCTCCAGGCGAACGGCCTCTTCTTCGTTGCGCTTCTCCTGCGCATTCTGCTCGGTCGCCTCCCGGAGGTCAGGAGCGGGGTCAATCCGCCGAGTGGTGGTGGACGTCTCCGCCGACCCCATGACGGAGGCGGCGGTGACCCTCTCAAGAGTGAGGGGAGCCCTGAAGCAAGGGGAGCAAGCAAAGACTCAGACAAAGCCACAAAGAAGAATAAAGCATTAAGACAGAATACTCACGCGGAGACCAATGGCGGCTTCTTCACTTCCTTATGGAAGCGGATGGCCTTCGCAGCTGCCTTGTCCCGCCGGGTCGCCGCAGCCGGACCCTTGGGCTTCTTCGGCCGACTGCCGAACAAGGTCGGCACGGCCCTGCGCTTCTTCCCGCCGCCTGGAGCCCCCGGCGCAGCAGAAGAGCCTGCGCTAGGCTGGCCGGCTCCTGGCCGATGGCGGCGGGGGGGGGGGACTTCTCCCTCGGCGTCGTCGTCAGGCCAGTCGGCGAAAGTGGCCGAAGGCCTGAAGTCGCCTGCTGCTCCTCCTCCTCCCTTGGCATCGTCCTCCAGAGCCGCCGCCCCCAGATCGGGGTCGTCGACGTCGCTCTCCACCCGGTCAGCGAGGAACTCGCGGGCCGGCCCCGAGGTGCCGGCGGGCGGGTGGAGGAGGGGATTCTGACCAAGGCCGACTGGTCAAAACAAACTCGGCAAGAAAAAAGACAATCCAAAGAAAGAAAGGAAAGGTAACTCACCACAGGCGGGGGGTTGCCGCGGGAGTACGGCTCCTTGCCGAACCGCCAATCCTCCAGGAGCTTGCTGTCCGAGAGGTAGTTCACCATGAAGGCCACCTCCTCGTGAGGCATGTCCTTGGTGCACATCCGACTCGGGTCGCGGTGCCCGCTCATCTGGCATATCATATGGGGGCGGCCTTGGAGCGAGAGAACTCGGCGCGCCACGAAGGCGGCCAGCAGGTCTGGACCAGTCAAGCCCTTCGACTGCGTCAGCACTCGGAGTCGCGCGATGGCGCCGGCTCCCGTAGGCGTCGGCGACTTGGCCCGGTACGACCAGTTGGGCAGTCTCCCAGCCGGCGGGCCGGCTTCGAAAGCCGGCAGGTTGACCCAGTCGCCCCTCATGGAGACGCTCCTAACGTAGAAGTACGATCTCTGGCACATCTTCATCGACTTTATCAGCGAGATGGAGGAGAAGGGGTTGTCGGCCCTCGACCTTCGCACGGCGATAAAAGCGCCACATTGAGTCGGCATGCCTGCAGCCTGGGTGCCGAGCTTGGAGAAGAAGAACTCCCCCAGAGCTCGAGGGTGGGGAGGACTCCGAGGAAGCCTTCGCACAAGGCCATGAAGGCGGACACCAGCACCACTGTGTTGGGGGTGAGGTGGTGCGGCTGGAGGCCGTAGAAGTCCAGGAAGGATCGGAAGAAACTGCTCGCCGGCAGCCCCAACCCACGCAAGCAGTGCAAGCGGAAGATGACCCACTCGCCCTCCTGCGGTGCGGGGGAAATCTCCCCCTTCGGCGCAAGACGCACCCGCACGTGATCCTCGCTGGGGAGCCGACGAGTCCGGTGGAGGAACTCGACGTGGTCGTCGTGAACTTCAGAGCCATCCCAGGTGCCGGAGCGCACCGGGGGAGGCGCGGCGGCAGAGGAAGAGCTCATCGTGAGCTGATCGCCGTGGCGTTCGTCGGAGCTTGGGCGCGCGGCGGAGCGAAGAAGAAGAAGAAGGAGGAGAGCGAGGAGCAGTGAGAAGGATGAGAGCGAGGAGCAGTGAGAAGGAAGAGAGCAAGGAGTGGTGGGAAGGAGGAGCGCGCGTTCCCCCCTCTTTCCCCTACTTATAGCCTCATGGGCTGCGAAGCCGAGGGGGCGGTCGTGGGATTTACTGCACCCATGGCCCCACGACCCCCACGTTCGATGACAAAGTTACTACGCGCAGTAACTCCACGAGAATCCCAATCGTCCGCCGGGGCCGCGGCGGATCCGCTCGGGCGCCGAGGCGCGGTAGTGGCGGGCCCTGCCTATGGGCCTGTCCCGTCACACACGTAGGTTGGAAGAATGGCCCAACCACGTGTCATCGCATGACAGGCCTAGAACGGGCGGCGGCCTGGAGGCTTAGCTAGCACGCTACTTGGATCCCGCCGCGACGTTCGAAATATTGTGCGAGTCGGAATTGAGCGAATCCGAGTTGAGCGAGTCCGACTCCTTCTAGTCGGCCCAGCAGAAGTCCATCCAAGACCATGTGTTGAGCACCCGGAAGGAGAAACTGCTGAGGCTTCTCGGCCGATCATCCGCGGTGCCTCATCAACTTCGGGGACTACTGTCGGAGTAATGGGCCACGGGTAGGCCAACCCGAGCCCCAGAACCTTTCAAGACATCGGGGCAGGCTGCGCCCCTCAAGGCCCCAGGACGAAGAGCCGCCTTCAAGAAGTCAATGGCAAGACGGCCGACTGACCACTCGCGGCCGAGTCCCAAGGACGACCGCAGGGAAAGCCGACTCCTGACTGGCGACTTCCGGAGAAGCCGGCTTTGGGGAGTCGGCCTGCGACTCCAACAAACCCCGTGACCTCATCAAGGGGGATGGGGCGGGAGAGTGGCTACAGTGAAGCCCACTCCCGCCCCTTACCAAGGGCGGGCATGGCCACAACATGCCGTACCCCGGAAGATCTCCGTGCGGCATGGCACTGTTGCCATGCCGACCCTGACATCAGCACGGCAGGACCGAATCCTGCACCCACGACGGCTTGTCGGTACGGCTCAGAGGCAGCGGGTCCCACCAGTCGGTGAGACCCCAGGAGACGGCGAGAGGACCACCAGTCGGACCCGTCGGGAGTCGGCCCGGGGGAGTCGGCCGAGCCCTCCCCCGGGGCCCACGCACCATTAATCAAGATGTGATGGAGAGTGGTAATAGTGATTGCCCGCCAGGCGGCGGGGCTGTTGCCACGACCCCATGATCAAGCCCGTGTCATCAGAAGCACGACACAGTAATCAGCAGCCGGCAAGACCCGCCCGCGGCGGATGCGGCCTGTCGGCTCTGTACCAGGCCAGTCGGCGGGGCCCGCCAGTCGGCGGGGCTCGCCAGTCGGCGGGCCCCAGCGGTCGGCGGGGAAGACGGAGGCCAGAGGCGCTGACGGCTGGGCCCGCGTCCCGCCGGATTACCATTGTACCCCTGGGGGGTAGGCCTATATAAACCCCCGAGGGCACCCATGCAAAGGGTTGGAACCCATTAGCTCTAGGCCAGATCATATAGAAGGGAGAGAGCTAGCCTTGCCCTCTCCTACCTCCAAGAAACAGCTCAAGGAGCAACCGTGTAAACACTTTGCCATAGTGATCATGCGGAGACCCTGCAGAGCAGCAGTAGGGGTATTATCTCCCCGGAGAGCCCTGAAGCTGGGTAAGATTCGCCGGCGTGCATGCCTTCGCCTCATCCCGTTTCAAGGCACCGGTGACGTTCTACTTGCCCCCACCATGATAAGCCATCCTTTGGCATATGTCGCACCAAACCCCCGACATTTGACGTATGAGGAGAAACCTGTCAAGATTCTCGAGTTTGTCAGCCGAGTTACCCGCATCAAGGTTATCATGTTTTGCAAAGTTCAGTGGAGACACCATACCGAGGATGAAGCCACTTGGGAACGAGAGGATGATCTACTCAAAGACCACCCACACCTATTCACTAGCCAACCCGAATCTCGAGGACGAGATTCATCTTAAGGGGGGTGGTTTGTAACATCCCAAATTTTCAATTTGGAATGTTATACATAGGTCATTCATGCATATCATATTTTATTGCATTTCGTTTCTTGATCCTCGAAATCCTAAGCAGCTCAAGGACCCACGGAGAGAGTTGGGTATTTCACGTTTTTCATATTTGAGTTTTATCAAATACTGAAACAAGGATCATTTTGGTTTTAATGATTTTTCTCCCCAAAAATATTTCATATCGAAATATATGAGAGGAGATAATATGACTTCGCCAAAATAAATGAAATATCGCAGGAAAAATATTAAAATCAAATAATAAATTTATTTGGATTTTTCAGCAACTTTATTTGAATTAGGAAAAATCCTCGTTTTTCAAAATTGCATTAGAGGCCCAAATAAATGTTCAATTTGTCCCGCATATTTTTAGAGGACAGGGAAAATTTATTTTGGGATTTTTGGAGTCTGTTTAGTATTTCTTTTCTTCATTTTTCTGCACGTCGGGATATTTAAAAAAACAAACTGCCTTACCGGGCCGTGTCCGCCTAGGACACCGACCCGGCCGGCCCTCTTAAAAGGATGAAGGCGAGAGCTGCCAGCCCCCACCCCAAAACCCTAGCTGCCCGATCCGCCCCGTCGCCCGATCCGCCCCGCCAATGCTGCGGCCTCACGCCACGCCGCCGCCGCCCTGCCGGAGAACGCCGCTGCCGCCACCGCCGTTCCGTTCTACGAGGTAGCCACCAGTTTTTTTAAAAAACCGATTGGTTTTTCTTAAACCTAGATCTTGTTTTTTTAGAACGGTTTTATTTCAGTTTTCTCGGTTTTTTTATTTTGCGGACGTTCGTCCGTACGTTCATTTTAGCGAACGCCGTTCATCCGTTAGTCATAGACAGCGAACGTTTGTTTGTTAGCCTATTCGTCAGTTTTTCTTTTTCCAGTGTTTTTCTTGATTATTTTCGATCGCGATTTCTGCCCTGATTTTCGTTTTAGTTTATCTTTTCGCTCGTTTGTCGGAATCAGGCGATTCTAGCACCTGGATCTTCGTCTCGAAGCCCTCTTTATGTTTAACCAACTTGAACAAGATTTTGGTACTATAAAATTTGACCTTAGTCTAGATTAGTAATCGGATCTTGTTTCTTTCACAGTTTGAGTTTCGTTGCTCTGTTTAATTTGATTCTTTTTGCAAACCGGAGTTTTTTCAATTGAACGTTTGGTTAGAACTTCTTATTTGAGATTTACCCATGGATCTTTGCTTGATTGCTTATGTATGCTATTGTATGTTTGCGATAGAACACCCGGAGTGCGAAGCGTGCTACTATGAGTCTTTAGGATTTGCAGATCGTCAGCAAGGCAAGTAGCACTTTGATCATACCGCTTTATCACCCAGTTTTTATGCATTAGTTTCAACCCTCGCACATTGCATGAGTAGGATCTCTTAACATGTGGGTTCGGGAAGTAGAAGATGAGGTAGAACCTAGTACATGTTTTATTATCAAACCCTTGGGAGTTACTTCTGCGTTATGCTTATATTGCCATGCTATGCTCGTAGACGTGGATTGGGTTTGAGTTTATCCATGACAGATGTGAGATTGTTAATTAATGGTTCAACTTAAGGTGGCAACTTTAATACACATGTGGATGGATTGCTTGTGGGCACCTGGAGAATCCAGTGTTGTCCTAGGATATCCCGGAGTACCCATGTGATCATCCTATGGTCCGCCACCCAGGCTCAAAGGGATCATAAGATTATTCATGCTAGAAATTTTCGTGTGCAGCCACAAGCCATTATGAGCTATGGCATAGTTGAGTATGTTGTGTGACCTCTTTCAGTGGTGGTCTAGCAGATGTAGGGGAAAGTAGGTGTAACGGTCCACCCAGAGTAACGAGTTAATGCTTCTGAAAGACTGTGTCTCAGTCATCCGTTTGTCAAACACCCTGTAGTGTGAGAAATCCAATGGAGATCGAGTCTTGTGGGGAAAAGTGCGCAAACCTCTGTAGAGTGACAAACTAATCATGGTTAGCCGTGTCCGCGGTCATGGACAATTTTCAGTATCTGGTACTTGAGTTATTGATTTGATCTCATCACTCTAAATTAATTTGTTGGGTTATGATTACTTTAATTGGGATTGAGTTGGAGGAACCTTCTCAATGATGTTTCAACCACCATGATAGTTAAATCAAATTTATTCCTTTGTTGGAGGGAAAAATTGGCTTTTCGCAAAACAATATAACCTTAGAGCCTCCACCAGCCATATATGCATGTAGTGGTAACATTTATCTATTCATTGCTCTACCGTGTTATATTGCCAGCATATTCCATGTGCTGACCCGTTTTTGGGCTGCAACATATCATGTTGCAGACTTTTCAGATGAGGAGTAAGGTGCCGTTGGAGTTGATGGATTCAGTTTGTTTACCAAGCCTTTTGTTGTTATCTTATTTAGATGGCCTTAAGCCATATTGATTGTAATAAGTTCTCTTTTGAGACATTCATTGTAATAAGTGTTTGATTGCTACTCTGTTATAAATCCTTCGAGTACTGTGTGTGTTAGCATTACCGATCCAGGGATGACACTGAAGCACAGAGACTTGACCGTCTGAGGTCGGGTCGCTACATGGATTGATACCTTGGTTCTCAAAAACTGAGGGAAATACTTATGCTACTTTACTACATCACCCTTTCCTCTTCAAGGGAAAACCAACACATGCTCAAGAGGTAGCAAGAAGGATTTCTGGCACCGTTGCCGGGGAGATCTACGCCAAGTAAAGACATACCAAGTACCCATCATAAACTCTTCTCCCTCGCATTACATTATTTGCCATTCACCTCTCGTTTTCCTCTCCCCCACTTCTAAAACGATTTTCGAAAACCTTTGCCTTTCCTTCGCCCCTTTTCCGTTCGTCTCTTTTTTTGCTTGCTTCTTGTGTGCTTGTGTGTTGGATTGATTGTTTGTCACGATGTATCAAGATAATACTAAATTGTGTGACTTTTCCAATACCAACAACAATGATTTTATTAGCACTCTGATTGCTCCTACTACCAATGCTGAATCTTGTGAAATTAATACCGCTTTGTTGAATCTTGTTATGAAAGATCAATTTTCTGGCCTGCCTAGTGAAGATGCCGCTACCCACCTAAACAACTTTGTTGATTTGTGTATATGCAAAAGAAGAAAGACGTGGATAATGATATTGTTAAATTGAAGCTATTTCCGTTTTCGCTTAGAGATCGTGCTAAAACTTGGTTCTCTTCTTTGCCTAAAAATAGTATTTATTCATGGAATAAGTGCAAAGATGCTTTTATCTCTATGTATTTTCCTCCTGCTAATATCATCTCTCTTAGGAATGATATTATGAATTTTAAGCAACTTGATCATGAGCATGTTGCACAATCTTGGGAGAGGATGAAATTAGTGATACATAATTTCCCTACACATGGTTTAAATTTGTGGATGATTATACAAAAATTTTATGCCGGATTAAATCTTACTTCTAGAAATCTTTTAGATTCAGCCTCGGGTGGCACTTTTATGGAAATCACTTTAGGAGAAGATACTAAAGTCCTAGACAATATTATAGTTAATTATTCTCAATGGCACGCCGAAAGATCCACTAGTAAAAAGGTTCATGTGATTGAAGAGATTAATGTTTTGAGTGGAAAGATGGATGAACTTATGAAATTGCTTACTAATAAAAGAGTTTCTTTAGATCCTAATGATATGCCTTTGTCCACTTTGATTGAGAATAATAATGAATCTATGGATGTGAGTTTTGTTGGTAGGAACAATTTTGGTAACGACGGGTATAGAGGAAATTTTAATTCTAGGCCGTTTCCTAGTAATTCCTTTAACAATTATGGTAATTCCTACAACAACTCTTATGGAAATTTTAATAAGATGCCCTCTGATTTTGAGACTAGTGTTAAAGAATTTATGAATTCGCAAAAGAATTTCAATGCTTTGGTTGAAGAAAAATTGCTTAAGATTGATGAATTGGCTAGGAACATGGATATAATTTCTCTTGATGTTGATTCTTTGGAGCTTAGATCTATTCCACCTAAGCATGACATCAATGAGTCTCTCAAAGCCATGAGAATTTCCATTGATGAGTGCAAAGAAAGAACCGCTAGGATGTGTGCTAAAAAGATTTCTTTGTAAAAGTGTGTTCTTCTAGTTTTCATGATAATAATGATGATCTAAAAGTGACTCATGTAACTCCTATTAAATATTTGTTTTCCAATATGAATCTTGATAAAGATGGGACTGGAGATGAGTCAACTTTAGTAAAAAGTCGTCCCAATGATTCAGAGTTTTTAGATCTTGATGCAAAAAATAATAAAAGTGGGATTAAAGAGGTCAAAACTTTACATAGCAATGAACCCACTATTTTGGATTTCAAGGAATTTAATTATGATAATTTCTATTTGATAGATTGTATTTACTTGTTGCAATCCGTGTTAAATTCTCCTCATGCTTATAATCAAAATAAAGCTTTTACTAAACATATGGTTGATGCTTTGATGCAATCCTATGAAGAAAAGCTTGAACTAGAAGTTTCTATCGCTAGAAAACTTTATGATGAGTGGGAACCTACTATAAAAATTAAGATTAAAGATTATGAATGCTATACTTTGTGTGATTTGGGTGCTAGTGTTTCCACGATTCCAAAACTTTGTGTGGTGTGCTAGGTTTCCGTGAATTTGATGATTGTTCTTCAAATTTTCATCTTGCGGATTCCACCATTAAGAAACCTATGGGAAGGATTAATGATGTTCTTATTGTTGCAAATAGGAATTATGTGCCCGTAGATTTCATTGTTCTTGATATAGATTGCAATCCTACATGTCCTATTATTCTTGGTAGACCTTTCCTAGGAAGAAAATATTGGATTCCAATTTCCTTGGTGCAATTTCCTTGGTGCAATTATTGACATGAAAGAAGGAAATATTAGATTCCAATTCCCGTTAAGGAAAGGCATGGAACACTTTCCTAGGAAGAAAATTAAATTGCCTTATGAATCCATTATGAGAGCCACTTATGGATTGCATACCAATGATGACAATAACTAGATCTATTCTTACTTTTATGCCTAGCGAGGGCCTTTAAACGATAGCGCTTGTTGGGAGGCAACCCAATTTTATTTTTGTTCTTTACTTTATGTTCCTGTTTAGTAATAAATAATTTATCTAGCCTCTATTATGATTGTGTTTTTTACGTTTTAATTAGTGTTTGTGCCAAGTAAAGCCTTTAGGATCTTCTTGGGTAATTGTTGTTTGATCTTGCTGATAAAAACAGAAAGTATGCGCTCATGAAAATAATTTTCATTTTTTACTAAAGATCAATAAAATACCAATTCCTACTGCAGTAGATCATTATACAAATTTTACTGGTCGTCCTATTTTTCAGAATTTTTGGAGTTACAGAAGTATTCGAAACCTCCAGATTTCTACACATTGTTCTGTTTTTGACAGATTCTGTTTTTCGCGTGTTGTTTGCTTATTTTGATGCATCTATGGCTAGTATAGGGGGGTATGAACCATAGAGAAGTTGGAATACAGTAGGTTTAACACCAATC
Organism: Triticum urartu; assembly: GCF_003073215.2. NCBI lineage: Eukaryota > Viridiplantae > Streptophyta > Magnoliopsida > Poales > Poaceae > Triticum > Triticum urartu. The sequence continues at coordinate 268,572,359 of NC_053022.1, forward strand.
TTCTATATCTAAATAGCTACCTCCACTAACTATTTCTCTCAACATGCAAGCATGCCACATCATCGCACAACATGCACGAGAAAAGCCCCACACTCACTATCATATGTCTCGCAACATGCAAGCATGCCACTTCATCATGAAACCTTCATGAAAAAAGACCTATCTCAACATGTGAGTTTCTATTATATTATTCTATTTATATTTAATAAACATTTTACAACTATATAGTGATCAAACATAATAAATTATATGGAGTTTTGAGTTTTATCCTTTTATATATGTTTCATACAATGAATCACATTGAGATATGTTACAAAATATTCCCGCAACAACGCGCGGGGTATCATATAGTATAAATAAATAATGAGTTCATTACAGTACCTTAAGGTGGTGGTTTATTTTCTTATATTAACGGAGCTCGTGAGATTTTCTGTTGAGTTTTGTGTTGTGAAGTTTTCAAGTTTTGGGGTAAAGATTTGATGGATTTTGGAATAAGGAGTGGCAAGAGCCTAAGCTTGGGGATGCCCAAGGCACCCCAAGGTAAAATTCAAGGACAACCAAAAGCCTAAGCTCGGGGATGCCCTGGAAGGCATCCCCTCTTTCGTTGTCTATCGGTAACTTTACTTGAGGCTATATTTTTATTCACCACATGGTATGTGTTTTGCTTGGAGCGTCTTGTATGATTTGAGTCTTTGCCTTTTAATTTACCACAATCATCCTGGCTATACACACCTTTGGGAGAGACACGCATGAATTAGAATTTATTAGAATACTCTATGTGCTTCACTTATATCTTTTGAGCTAGATAATTTTGCTCTAGTGCTTCACTTATATCTTTTTAGAGCACGGTGGTGGTTTTATTTTATAGAAATTATTGATCTCTCATGCTTCACTTGTATTATTTTGAGAGTCTTTTAGAATAGCATGGTAATTTGCTTTGGCTATAAAACTAGTCCTAATATGATGGGCATCCAAGATGGGTATAATAAAAACTTTCATATAAAGTGCGTTGAATACTATGAGAAGTTTGATGCTTGATGATTGTTTTGAGACATGAGGATGGTGATATTAGAGTCATGCTAGTAAATTAATTGTGAATTTGATAAATAGTTGTGTTGAGGTTTGCAAGTCTCGTAGCATGCACGTATGGTAACCGTTATGTAACAAATTTGAAGCATGAGGCATTTCTATGATTATCTACCTTATGAGTGCCGGTCGGGGACAAGCGATGGTCTTTTCCTACCAATCTATCCCCCTAGGAGCATGCGCGTAGTGGTTGGTTTTTGATGACTTGTAGATTTTTGCAATAAGTATGTGAGTTCTTTATGACTAACGTTGAGTCCATGGATTATACGCACTCTCACCCTTCCACCGTTCCTAGCCACTCTAGTACCATGCAACTTTCGCCGGAACCATAAACCCACCATTTTCCTTCCTCAAAACAGCCACCATACCTACCTATTATGGCATTTCCATAGCCATTCCAATATATATTGCCATGCAACCTTCCATCGTTCCGTTTATTAGGACACGTTCCATCATTGTCATATTGCCTTGCATGATCATGTAGTTGACATCGTATTTGTGGCAAAGCCACCATTCATAATTTTTCATACATGTCACTCTTGATTCATTGCACATCCTGATACACCCCCGGAGGCGCGCATATAGAGTCATATTTTTGTTCTAAGTATCGAGTTGTAATCTTTGAGTTGTAAATAAATAGAACTGTGATGGTCATCACTATTAGAGAATTGTCCCATGTGAGGAACCAAAAAAAGAGGAGAAAAAGAGGCCAAAGAAGCCAAACAAAAGAGAGAGAGAGAGAGAGAAAAAGAGAGAAGGGACAATGCTACTATACTTGTTCCACACTTGTGCTTCAAAGTAGCACCATGATTTTCATGATAGAGAGTCTCTTATTTTGTCACTTTCATATACTAGTGGGAAATTTTCATTATAGAACTTGGCTTGTATATTCCAGCGATGGGCTTCCTCAAATGCCCTAGGTCTTCGTGAGCAAGCAAGTTGGATGCACACCCACTTATTTTCTTTTGTTGAGCTTTCATACATTTATAGCTCTAGTGCATCCGTTGCATGGCAATCCCCACTCACTCGCATTGATATCTATTGATGGGCATCTCCATAGCCCATTGATACACCTAGTTGATGTGAGACCATCTTCCTCCTTTTTGTCTTCTCCACAACCACCACTCTATTCCACCTATAGTGCTATGTCCATGGCTCACGCTCATGTATTGCGTGAATGTTGAAAAAGTTTGAGAATACTAAATAAAGTATGAAACAATTGCTTGGCTTGTCACCGGGGTTGTGAATGATTTGAATATTTTGTGTGACGAAGATGGAGCATGACCAAACTATATGATTTTGTAGGGATGAACTTTCTTTGGCCATGTTATTTTGAGAAGACATAATTACTTTGTTAGTATGCTTGAAGTATTATTATTTTTATGTCAATGTTAAACTTTGTCTTCAATCTTTCGGATCTGAACATTCATGCCACAATAAAGAAAATTACATTGATAAATATGTTAGGTAGCATTCCACATCAAAAATTCTTTTTTTATCATTTACCTACTTGAGGACGAGCAGGAATTAAGCTTGGGGATGCTTGATACGTCTCCAATGTATCTATAATTTTTTATTGTTCCATGCCATTATATTATCTGTTTTGGATGTTCAGTGGGATTTAATATGCTCTTTTATATTATTTTTGGGACTAACCTATTAACCGGAGGCCCAGTGCCAGTTTCTATTTTTTTTGCCTATTTTAGTGTTTTGCAGAAAAGGAATACCAAACAGAATGAAACCTTCACGATGATCTTTCTTGGACCAAAAGCAAACCAAGAGACTTGGAGTGGAAGTCTGGAACTCCGCGAGGCGGCCACGAGGCAGGAGGGCGCACCCAGGGGGGTAGGCGTGCCCCCACCCTCATGGGCCCCAAAAAGATCCACTGAAGTACTTCTTTCGCCTATATATACTTTTATACCCTAGTGAGGGAGTCCTGGATTAGGGGGTGTCCGGATAGCCGGACTATACCTTCGGCCGGACTCCTGGACTATGAAGATACAAGATTGAAGACTTCGTCCCGTGTTCGGAAGGGACTTTCCTTGGCGTGGAAGGCAAGCTTGGCGATACGGATATGTAGATCTCCTACCATTGTAACCGACTCTGTGTAACCCTAGCCCTCTCCGGTGTCTATATAAACCGGAGGGTTTTAGTCCGTAGGACGAACAAGAATCAGACCAGAGGCTAGCTTCTAGGGTTTAGCCTCCTCGATCTCGTGGTAGATCTACTCTTGTACTACCCATATCATCAATTTTAATCAAGGAGGAGTAGGGTTTTACCTCCATCAAGAGGGCCTGAACCTGGGTAAAAACATCGTGTCCCTTGTCTCCTGTTACCATCCGCCTAGACGCACAGTTCGGGACCCTCTACCCGAGATCCGCCGGTTTTGACACCGACATTGGTGCTTTCATTGACAGTTCCTCTGTGTCGTCACTTTTAGGCCCGGTGGCTTCTCCGATCATCAATAGCGATGCAATCCAGGGTGAGACCTTTCTCCCTGGACAGATCTTCGTATTCGGCAGCTTTGCACGGCGGGCCAATTCGCTTGGTCATCTGGAGCAGATCGAAAGCTACGCCCCTGGCCATCAGGTCAGATTTGGAAGTTTGAGCTACACGGCCGACCTCCGCGGAGACTTGACTTCGACGGATTCGAGCCGCAGCCGAGCGCGCCGCACTGTCACGATGGGCATGATCTAGCTCTGACGCCGAACAGTGCCCTGGAGGCCGCACCCGCATCAGCTCCGACCCTTAATTCGGAGCCAACTGCGCCAATCGAGGATGGGTGGTTGGACACCGCCTCGGGGGCTGCAATCTCTATGGCGATCGAGCCAAACACCAGCCCTATTCTCTATGAAGCCCGTGACTCCAAGGAGCCGGACTCCTCTCCAGACTCCGAGCCCTCCGCGCCCCTACCGATCGAACCCGATTGGGCGCCGATCATGGAGTTCACCGCCGCAGACATCTTTCAGCACTCGCCCTTCGGCGGTATTCTGAATTC